>NC_092010.1:19530963-19830963 GCF_044704955.1 Pristiophorus japonicus
GGAGGGAAGAGTGGGGGGGTGGGAGATTGAGGGGGTTGGGGAGGGAGATGGGGGGGGGAGGAGATTGTGGGGGGAGGGGGAAGGGAGATGGGGGGAGATGGGGGGAGGAGATTGGGGGGGGAGGAGATTGGGGGGGGAGGAGATTGGTTGGGGTGGAGGAGATTGGGGGGGGAGGAGAGGGAGATTGGGGGTGGTGAAGGAGCTTGGGGGGGGGAGGAGATTGGGGGGGGGAAGGAGATTGGAGGGGAGAAGATTGGAGGGGGAAGGAGATGGGGGAAGGAGATTGGGGGGGAAGGAGATTGGGGGGGGGGAAGGAGATTGGAGGGGGGAAGAAGATTGGAGGGGGAAGGAGATTGTGGGGGGGAAGGAGATTGGGGGGGAAGGAGATTGGAGGGGGGAAAGGAGATTGGAGGGGGGAAGGAGATTGGAGGGGGGAAGGAGATTGGAGGGGGGAAGGAGATTGGGAGGGGGGAAGGAGATTGGAGGGGGTGGGAAGGAGATTGGGAGGGGGGGAAGGAGAAGGGGGAGGGAGGCTGAACGGGCCTGGCCCGAGACTTCGGGCAGGGCCCGTCCCCAGCACCAGATTTACAGGTAGGTGGCGTTGGGTCGGGTCGGGGTGGTGGGAGGGAGGTCGGTTCGGTTCGGGTCGGGGGGAGGGAGGTCAGGTCGGATCCAGTCCGGAGGCGGGGGGGGGGGGGGGGGAGCGGGTGTCGGGTCCGCTCCGGGGTGGGGAGCGGGTGTCGAGTCTGGTCCGGGGGGAGGGGCAGGTGTCGGGTCCAGTTCGGGGGTGGGGGGGGCAGGAAGCGGGAGTCGAGTCGGGTCAGGAGGAAGCAGGAGCTGGCCGTGGGAGGAGCCTTATTCACACAGCCCCAGTGAGGCCATTGGGCCAGGGCTAGGGGCTGCGTGCTTCGGGCCCCTCCCACACAGTTTTGGGCGCCTGGAGCTACTGCACTTGCGTGCCCACTGTAGTGCGCATGTGCAGAGGTCCCGGCACTGTTTTCAGCGCAGGGACCTGGCTCCGCCCCCTGCAGCTCCTGCTGCGCTGCGCCGAGGGCCAGAGGACCTACAGGGAGGTGGATAATACGGAGGGTTTTTTTAGGCGCACTTTGTGGCACGAAAAACGGGCGTCCAGGTCGGGGCTACGCCCTTCTAGGCGCGGCTCGAAATTTGGGCCCATAATGTGGATTATGAAATCCCAATCTGGGCGAAGAACACATTTTTACTGACTGAGTTACCTGAGACACTGTGGCTGCGGAGATCGGCACAGTCTGTTGTGCCTGAAGATGTAGCTGTTGCGATTGTATTTCATTCACTGGTGTTGGGTGATGTGGTGGTATTGCCGCCATTTGTTCTGAAATATACAGCAGTGATAAACTATAAAATGAACATGGTTTTAGAAACAATATTACTCATGAGCACAGCACAGTGGTGCAGTGAAGTTTTAATTCCCCACATTAAATTTATTCAATGCTATTTGTATCTCTTCTCCTCTCCAAACTAAATGTTGGCCTTCTCTTCATGCACCACCATACTACACAGATATCTGATAAAGATCTAGAAACTATAGACACAATGACTGAACAGCTGGAAACTATGTGCCCAAGTTTCCACATGATTAGCGCCTGATTTTTAGGAGCAACTGGTGGAGAAATCGCAATTCTCCACATTTTCTTTTCTGCAGTTCCAGTCAGGTAGAACAGTTCTATTTTGGAACAGAATTTTTTCTTCAAAAGGGGGCGTGTCCGGCCACTGACGCCTGATTTCAAAGTTTCCACAGTGAAAATGTACTCCAAACTAACTTAGAATGGAGCAAGTGAAGATTTTTGTAGAACTGAAAAAATCTGTTCTACACATTAAAAAAATCAGGCGCAGGTTACAAATTAGGCGTCCAGAACGAGGTGGGGGGGGGGGGGGGGAGGGAACTCATTAAATTCTATAATAAATCCTTATTTATACTTCTACAAATATTATACAAATAAATCCAATCTGAATAAACATTTATAAGCAAAGAAAAGATTAAATAAACCATCTTCCTACCTGTGTGAAAGTGCTTCAGCCATCGTTCGTTCCCGCGGGGGGGGGAAAGCCATTCAGTTCGTTCCCGCGGGGGGGGGAAGCCGTTCCGTTCGTTCCCGCGGGGGGGGGGGAGCCGTTCCATTCGTTCCCGCGGGGGGGGGGGGGGGGGGGGGGCCGTTCCGTTCGTTCCCCCGGGAGGGGGTGAGGGAAACGGCTGCCTCAACTTTCTGAGGCTTCCTGCAGCCTTCTCACTGCTGCAAGAAGCCTCAGTGCTGATCATGGAAGGGCAATGTGCTTTTATTAAAAAATGTTCAAAAATTAAACAGCTACAAAAAACTACAAAAATGGCCGAGTGCCAATGTTTCCTTCACACTGAGCGTGCGCGAACGCTCCAACGTGCACGCGCAGCGTTGCCGGCAGGAAAAAAACTAATTTAAATATTACCCGCCCCCTCCCACTGACAAAATCGGCGCGAGTGTAGGCTCCGTCCCCTGGGCGCCACGCCAGGCAGACAAGGAGCTGCAGAATGCTCCAGAATCGCGAGGTTTTTTTTAGGCGCCGTTTTAGGCGCGAAAAACGGGCGCCCAGCTCGGAGGGGCACCCGTTTTTTATCGTGTGGAAACTTGGGCCCTATAGATCAGTAAGTTCTATCGGGAAAACTTTTGAAAGTGAACACCTTGGAAGAGTATAATTTGTTACAAGATGCATGAATTCAGAAAGGGGAGATCACTGCCGATGTTTTTTCTGAAGACATTACTGACATGATGAGCAGGAATCAAGCTAATTTAAGTATTTTTGACAGACTCCCTGACTGCAGCAGTTGTATGGCAGCTGAAGAGGAGTCTCTTTGCTTCTAAAACATTTTTTTTGCAGGGTCCCAGAGTTCAATTGATTGACCCACATTCTCTCCTGGAGAGCCTTTTAAAATGTAAATCCCCTCCCACCTACTATAGCAACACTGGACGTCAATAACATGCTGCCGCCCCTCGAGTCCAGCATTGCTATGGTGATAATGATGGAAAATACAACACATGATGTAATTACTGCCCACTTTCTATGCACCCAGTCATATTTCGGCAGATGCATTCAACATCCACACTCACTTTAAGTGGAAATCCCGGGTGGTGATCAGCAGAATGGCTCCCCAGAAGACGTTCCATCCTCGATCCACTCGAAATAAGGTGGAATGGGACCAGGAGATCTTCTTATTGCTTCAGCCAACATTTTAATATCCCCACTCTCAAACATCTTTTACTGCACCAGTATTTGGCCAAATCATCTGCTAGATTCATAGAATCCTACAATGGTTACCGCACAGAAGGAGGCCATTCGGCCCGTCGAGCCCATGCCGGCTCTCTGCAAGAGCGCCTCAGCCAGTCCCACTCCCCCGCCCTTTCCCCGTAGTCCTGCAATTGTTTTCCCTTCAGGTACGTATCCAACTCTCTTTTGAAAGCCACGATTGAGTCTGCCTCCACCACCCTCTCAGGCCGTGCATTCCAGATCCTAACCACTCGCTGCGTAAAAATGTTTTCCTTATGTCGCCTTTCGTTCGTCTGCCAATCACCTTAAATCTGTGTCCTCTGGTTCTCGACCCTTCCACAAATGGGAACAGTTTCTCTCTATCTATTCTGTCCAGACCCCTCATGATTTTGAACACCTCGATCAAATCTCCTCTCAACCTTCTCTTCTCCAAGGAGAAGAACCCCAGCTTCTCCAGTCTATCCATGTAACTGAAGTCCCTCATCCGTGGAACCATTCTCGTAAATCTTTTCTGCTCCCTCTCTAAGGCCTTCACATCCTTCCTAAAGTGTGGTGCCCAGAATTGGACACAATACTCCAGGTTCATCATAACTTCCTTGCTTTTGTACTCTATGCCTCTATTTATGAAGCCCAGGATCCCGTAAGCTTTTTTAACCGCTTTCTCAACCTGCCCTGCTACCTTCAACAATTTGTGCACATATACCCCCAGGTATCTGTTCATGCACCCCCTTTAAATTTATATTGCCTCTCCTTGTTCTTCCTCACAAAATGTATCACTTTTCTGCGTTAAATTTCATCTGCCACGTGTCCACCCATTCCACCAGCCTGTCTATGTCCACTTGAAGTTTATCACTATCCTCCTCACTGTGTACTATACTTCCAAGTTTTGTGTCATCTGCAAATCTTGAAATTGTGCCCTGTACACCCAAGTCTAAGTCATTAATATATATCAAGACAAGCAGTGGTCCTAGTACCGACCCCTGTGGATCACCACATATACCTTCCTGCAGTCTGAAAAACAACGTTTCCCACTACTCATTGTATCCTGTCACTTAGCCTATCTTGTATCCATGCTGCCACTGTCCCTTTTATTCTATGGACTTCAACTTTGCTTGCAAGCCTATTATGTGGCACTTTATCAAGCGCCTTTTGGAAGTCCATGTACATCACGTCAATCGCATTGCCCTCATCAACTCTCTCTATAACCTCATCAAAAAACTCAACCAAGTTAGTTAAACACGATTTGCCTTTGCCAAATCCGTGCTGGCTATTCTTAATTAATCCACACTTGTCCAAGTGACTGTTCCTTTTGTCCCTGATTATCGTTTCTAAAGCTTCCCCAGTACCGAGGTTAAACCGACTGGCCTGTAGTTGCTGGGTTTATCATTACACCATTTTTTTGAACAAGGGTGTAACATTTGTAATTCTTCAGTCCTGTGGCACCACTTCCGTATCCAAGGAGGATTGGAAGATTCTGGCCAGTACCTCTGTGATTTCCACCTTTACATCCCTCAGTGTCCTAGGATGCATCCCATCCGGTCCTGGTGACTTATCTACTTTAAGTACAGCCAGCCTTTCTAGTACCTTCTCTTTATCAATTTTTATCCCATCCAATATCTCAACTACCTCCTCTTTCACTATGACGTTGGCAGCACCTTCTTCCTTGGTGAAGACAGATGAAAAGTACTTATTTAGCACCTCAGCCATGTTCTCTGCCCCCATGCTTAGGTCTCCATTTTGGTCCCTATTCGGTCCCCCCTCCTCTTACTGCCTGTTTACTATTTATATGGTTACAGAAGACTTTTGGATTACTTTTTATGTTAGCTATTCTCATATTCTCTCTTTGCCTCTCTTATTTCCTTTTTCACTTTCCCTCTAAACTTTCTATATTCAGCCTGGTTCTCACTTGTATTCTCAACCTGACATCTGTCATACGCCCCTTTTTTCTGCTTCATCTTACTCCCTATCTCTTTAGTCATCCAGGGAGCTCTGGCTTTGGTTGCCCTACCTTCTGCCCTCGTGGGAATGTACCTAGACTGTACCCAAACCATTTCCTCTTCAAACCCAGCCCATTGTTCGATTACAGTTTTTGCCTGCCAATCTTCGATTCCAATTTACCCGGGCCAAATCCATTTTCAACCCACTGAAATTTGCCTTCCTCCAATTAAGTATTTTTACTCTAGATTGCTCCTTGTCCTTTTCCATAGCTAATCTAAACCTTGATATGATGATCACTTTTCCCCTACTGACACTTCCTCCATTTGACCAACCTCATTCCCCAGAACCAGATCCAGCAATGCTCCTTCCTCGTTTGGCCGGAAACATACTGATCAAGAAAGTTCTCCTGAACACACTTCAGAAATTCTTCCCCCTCTCTGCCCTTTACACTATAACTATCCCAGTCTATATAAGGATAGTCCCCCATTATCACTACCATATAGTTCTTGCATCTCTCTGTAATTTCCCTGCAAATTTGCTCCTCTATATCCTTCCCACTAGTTGGCGACCTATAGAATACTCCGAGTAGTATAATGGCACCTCTATTGTTTCACAACTCTAACCAAATAGATTCTGTCCTTGACCTTTCCAGGACATCCTCTCTCTCCAGTACTGTAATATTCTGCTTAATCAATACTGCCACCCCACCTCCTTTCTTTCCTTCCCTATCTTTGCCTTATATCTGGGAATATTTAGTATCCAACCCTGACCCTTTTTGAGCCAGGTCTCTGTCGCCATGACATCATATCCCCATGTGTCTGTTTGCACCTGCAGCTCACCAACCTTATTTAACACACTTCGTGCATTCACACATATGCACTGTAAACCTATCTTAGGTCTTTTGGGGCCGAAATTACCCCATTCCTTAAGGCCCGTTACCACCGCAAATCGGCAGCCACACCGCGGAGTGGAGAGGCCGCCTACTTTTGATGGAATGGCCGCTGCTAGCCCAATTAAATATAGATATAGTCCTCACTACTAGGGGGATCAAGGGGTATGGTGAGAAAGCAGGAATGGGGTACTGAGGTTGCATGTTCAGCCATGAACTCAGTGAATGGCGGTGCAGGCTCGAAGGGCCGAATGGCCTACTCCTGCACCTATTTTCTATGTTTCTATGTTTCTAATTGCCGTCCCAAGTTTTCCTGGCGGTGTCCTGATCCCCCCCTCACTGCTCCACTGCTGCTGATCGGTGTTAAGCGCGTTATCACTGTGCGTACCGCCGATCTAACCCCCTGACGGCGACATTCCCCTTGGAAAATCTTCGGCCCGCCCAGCGGTGCCAAAACCTGTTTTTTTTCCGGTGGTAGTGAGGCTGTGGCCTTCTGCAACGACGGTGCGGCTTCCCTTAAAGGGGAGGGCTCAATGCCGCTGCCGCCATGTTTTGTTTTTTTGTTGACCCGACAATTATGCTCCCCAGGTTCGGCCGGGCTGCCAACAGATAGCCTGGCATCCCCTTTTGGACCTAAACCTACTCTGGAGGCTCAGTGGGCCGAGGTTTAAAAATCACGAAGGCTCTCCCCTTTAAATGAAGGGGAGAGCTGTGGTGATGTGTCGCCGTGATGACATTGTTGTAGAGAGTAGAAATATATATATAGACTTAGGCATTAGGCACCTGCTGGATATTTAAAACTCACATAAGCTTAAATGGACACACACATAAAATGGCTGCCCAGGCATTATGGGAAATCAGGTAGTCAAACTGTGAACTGTTGAACGTTCACTGACCGAGCAATAACCCTGTGAGGCCCACTGTAGGAATGCCTGGGAAGACAGAGATAAGAAGGAAACCATCTCCTGTGAACAAGGCCATAAACCAATTAATTCCCCAGGAAGAAAGATAAGAGGGAAACCATTTGCTGTAAACAAGGCTATATACCAATTATTTCTCCCAGATGAAAGAACTAGGGAGAGAACCTATAAAGCCATCGATCAGCCCAAGCTGACAATAACCGAACATATGGTTCCCTGGATACTAGGAGAATTCTATTGGGTTAAAAGAACCTATATGTAATCTATAATCGTTGTGATTGGCTTGTGTCCAGCCGTGATGAGCTGTGTAACTGTAGTAAACTGTTTTGTAACTGTTGTGAAACATATAAAGGTACATGTAACTCTTTGTTCTGTGAAGAGAAACCTGGATACGGTCCTGAGTTTTTCCTTCCCGCTGAGCGTAATAAAAGCTGCATCAGCATTGGAACCGACCCTGAGTGTTGAGTGATTCTTCTAAGAAAACACTAACGCTAACAATGGCGTAGTCGACGGGATTTCCCGGAGTCGCTGGACGCCCTTGGAAAAAACCCGGGTGAGTATAAAAAACAATTTTTAAGTATAAAGGGTGCGGAAGGTGGAAGCTGGTTGATCGACATGAGGAGACGGTCTAATATCTCAAACGCCTAGCCTGAGCCTGAATTAAGAGGACTTTTGTCCCACGTGACGGCCAGGAACCAAGTAGGCGTAGGGAACACACTTAGACCGTGGGATCGTGATACCGAGAGACATCTTCCGGACCCAGTAGTGTAATTTGAAATACCCCGGGATAGAACCAAGCGGTGTACAGCGGCTAACGGAATCCAAACCTGTGAACAGGGTCGGACCATCGGGCTGAGCGGTGGTAGGTAGTCGTTAAGGATACGTAGAGCACTGCGGGAATTGCTTAAACGCGTTTTTAAGAATTGTATAAGTTTGTGTAACAGCAGAACTTGTGACCTGACAGTAGCCAAGAGACAGTTTACTACAAGTCGCGCTAGAAAGAAAGCGGACCTCTGAGAGTAGATTCCTAACGGTACTAGTCCTACCCAGGAATGGCCATGAAAACAAGTAAACTCGAGTGGAGACCAGAAGGGTCGCTTACCCGCCACATGGCGGAAAAACAAAAGAAGCAAATTGAAAAAATGATTAAAGCAGGGTGGAATCCTCAGGAATAAAACTACGAATTCCCTGAAAGGTCATGGATCCAAAAATAGAGCCGGCCAAAACAAGAAGAGAGACTGTTGTAAATCGTTGAGTGAGAAGTGTCTGTGTGATTTTTGACTGCAGAATGAATTTTTTTATGTTTTCATGTTCCGAAAGCCTGGTTGGAAGAGGAATGCAAGTGTCTGTTTATTTTAGAAAGAGTGAAAGTCTTTTTTTTAACCCTTTGTAATGTTGTCCTGTATGTGGGAAGTTTTAAGACATTTAAGTTAGAAACGCAGGTGTGGATTTATTCGGATGATAAGTTACGGAGCTAGGAAAATAAACAAATAAAGAATAGGTTTGTTAAGCAAAATATTTATTTGACATGCTCACTTACTTGCCGAAAGAAAACATGCAATGATTGATTGGGTTGAAAGACATAAATTTGGTCTCGGAATGAGATAAAGAATGCTTTAAAAAAAAAGAGAGCTTCTAAAAAAAAAAGTTTTAAATAAAGATTGAAATTACAAAGTTTGAATTGGGATTTTGAGATATTCAGAGAAGGCACAGGAAATACTGAGGTGGATTTAAAAAAAAAAAAGATTAAATTAAATCTGATCAGGTCAAACTCCTGGGCAAGTGGCGAGCTATCTGCGAAGGTGTAAAAGGAACTTTTGGAAAATGTTAAAAAACAGCAAGCTTTAGTAACGACTTTGAAACTGGAGCATTTTGAGATAACGAAAGGCAGCACTCAAACTCTCAAAGCTGGTCTCCATTCCAGTTATGAAAAAAAAAAGAAAAAGATAAAGACGCCACTTTGAAAGTAAACAAATGATTTTAAATTAACAACTTTATGGAGTTACGAACCCTCCGTGTAAAATACAAAACCTAATTTGAAGAAAGGAAAAAAAAGATGTAACGGACTAAATGGAAAAAGACATAACTTACTAAATACTAGTTGATGTTTGCTGTGAAAAAGATATTGGTTTAATTAGAAGAGAAAAAAAATTGGAATAAGTAAAAAACACTCTACATGGATTCGAATTTTCAATTATGAAAAAGTTTCAATGCAGTTTGAAAAGATTTCCAAAATGGACAGTGTTTATCAAAAATGTCCCGAACAGTCTAAACAAGCAGGAGGGTTTTGAAGATAACGAGGAGAAAGAGAGAAATAAAAAAAAACAGAATTGAATTTCAGTAAACAAAATTGCTATTGTATGTGTGGTCTTGTTTTAAAACAATTAAAAAAAAAAAATTCTTTGGCAAGTACTTGAATTAGAAGTTAAGAAAACATTGGAGTTTACTCTAATGATTTATGCTGTTTTTAACGGATTCCTAATTTCGAAGCCAGTTTTGAAGGCACAAAGACTTTTTTTTTTCAGATGATTACGTGAAGTCACGTAATGACATCAGGTCTTCTTACAAACCTGGAAAGGAGTTAACCCTTTCCATTGACAGCCGTTTTATACTGAACATTATTAATTTGGATTTCTTAATAAGGAAAAAAAAAGACTCACCTAACAGAGGAAACAAAAATAAAAACAGAACTAGCTTATGTAATAATACTTGCCTGATACAATAAAGAAATAGATATTCAATAAAACAAATTGAAGAGTTAAAAGCTAAGATAAACAGGCTGGAAGAGATAACAGGACTAGACGGATAGTGCAGTGCGCAGCCATAGCACCATCACCTCTGGCAATAGAGCCAATGTACCCCACGGTGGGTAGGTGTAGTCCACAAACCCAACCTAACGGTAAAGCAGACAGCGATGTTTGGAGGAATAGCTTTGGCCTTGGTCATAATAGGAGTTTGGGTAATATTTAAGTGAGTAAAGACACGGGCGCACGCCCTACAGATTCAGCTCGAAATGGTTCGATTATAACCTTGTGCTTCTGATTTTGCAGGGTGACAGGGACTCTCGTAGAGCAAAAAACTTAACCCCTGGTGACGACCAGGCCGTCTGTTTAAAATTACAGATAATACTTACCGGAATGGGAATACGAACGGCGCTACTCGTAATATGGATAGCCCTGCGACATGCACGTACCCTGGGCAACACCGACGGACAGCAGAGCACGCTGGAAATAAACAACTATATGAACTATGGAGTCTTGTTTAATTTAACGGCCGGAATGTGCATCCCAGCAGCCAAGGACTGGAGCAAGGACAGGACTTATTTTAATGCATGGTTACAAGTGAATCCTAATAAGAATCCTAATAAGAATAAGAGTATGTGTACAGTGCTCCACGGGTATAAGGAGCAGATGCATTAAACGGAGGGATGTTAAAGGGCCTGATGAATGTACTTTCGGCATAATTTGCGCGCCTCCGGGACAATCCCAGCAATCAGTCATCCGCAAGAAGGGAGTGGGGCTGTGTGGGTATTACGAGGAGGCGGGGGCGGCTGCAATATCATTGTATGTATGTTTCTCACCCCCTCCGACACCGCGCCCCATAAGAATCACTACATTGCCCGAGGAACTGCCTTGCCCCATAACTACGAAGGGACCAGAGAATGGGATTGTAATGTACAGCGAGGGGGAACTGTTGTATGATAATGTTAGACATGAAATTGTGCCTGTTCTGATCAATATTTCAGGCATCCAGATGCTGGAATACGGTACAGAACAGTCAAGGAAGATGTACAATGTATTAAGTAAAGTTGTAATGCAGCAGGCTGCCGATGCAATGGGTGCCAGTAGGTTCCGGGGACAGGGGTTAGCCCCAGGATGAAGAGGGAAATAGTTAATGATGTTGCTACCGTTTTCAATACAGAGACCTCCGTAGTGAACTCGATAGACATACAAGAATTAAATGAGAGAGTGGAGCAAAACCAGGAAGACCAGGCCAACCTAGGAAAGGAGGGTGCCAAAATCCAGTTGGATGGCATCTCAGTCCTGGAAGCTCACGCTAAAACCATCAATCACCTCATTGATAGAGAACAAGAAGATACAATAAAGCAAAGACAGGGGCAACTCTGTCATGCTTATGGTCTGTGGATGGTGGGACAGATCCGCCACAACCTCGACCAGATCCAATGCGGGGAAGTACCCGATTGGATAGACAGTTCACATTTAGCTCAGTTGGCGAACCAAAGGGGGACACTGGATAATTGTACTCTGAAGGGACTGACCCAAGTATACCCCGCAATTCCAGATTGCCAGATGGGTAGGACTACCGGGATAGGGATAGTCCTGTTGATCCCTATAGCAACGCCGGACTCAGGGCCGTTCCCCTTATACCAACTAGAGAATATCGGAGTAATACGGGAAAATGTCTCCATACGCTACTACCTAACCACCACCTCTGCCGTTCGTCGAAACAACATACTTACTGGGATTTCCCTAGCAGATTGCAAGCAAAGGGGGGAAATCACAGTATGCCCTCACCCGGTGGGCCGAGGGGAACTAGAAGAGTGCGGGTTTAACCGAACCAACGGGTGTGTACTAGAAATAGTGCCCGCACACATGCACTTCGCGAGGGCAGGCTACGGAGGGAGGGGAAGATACTGCGTCTCTACCACAGAGCGTTCATACCAGTATAATGACCTACAGTGCCCTATACCGCAGCCAAACTTTTGCTTTACACCACTACGACCTGTCGCGATCGGGCAAGCACATATCACCCAGGTTAGGCGCCGGAAGTCCGAAGTTATTGAAGTAACTGATCAGCTCCATGATCATTTGCAGGATTATGATGAGCCAGAGCAGGTCCCTATCCCACATCTAACCGAGGTATTACGGGAGTTAAGGCTCAGAGTGGGGCAATCCGTAAAACTCTATCACCAGCTACAAACTAAAATCAAAGAACTGGAAGAAGATACCGAGGTAGACTTACAAAGTCAGAGTTGGTGGAGAAAAGTCTGGGACTGGGGAATAAATGTGAACATCCACCCATGGATCCGAATTATTTCACACACACTGGTCGGAATACAATTAATCTTAGCAATAACATGGGGCGTGATGGCCTGCCAGGTATGCAGGCGCCACAAACGGTGGAAACGGACCAATCACCGTTCCCTGGATATTAAACAAGCCTGTTTGATAAGGGGACGGGAGGAGCTAGCCTTTGTTAATTTGATCTAAGCAACCGGGACTCCTGAAACCGCGTGACTGGCCTGCACGTTGAGGCAAGGAATACCGGGCCGTGCACAAATATCAGATAAAGGCAGTACGGTCGGTTAAAAGGGGACTAGGACTAGTCCCTTTACCGAAAGGGGGAATTGTTGTAGAGAGTAGAAATATATATATAGACTTAGGCATTAGGCACCTGCTGGATATTTAAAACTCACATAAGCTTAAATGGACACACACATAAAATGGCTGCCCAGGCATTATGGGAAATCAGGTAGTCAAACTGTGAACTGTTGAACGTTCACTGACCGAGCAATAACCCTGTGAGGCCCACTGTAGGAATGCCTGGGAAGACAGAGATAAGAAGGAAACCATCTCCTGTGAACAAGGCCATAAACCAATTAATTCCCCAGGAAGAAAGATAAGAGGGAAACCATTTGCTGTAAACAAGGCTATATACCAATTATTTCTCCCAGATGAAAGAACTAGGGAGAGAACCTATAAAGCCATCGATCAGCCCAAGCTGACAATAACCGAACATATGGTTCCCTGGATACTAGGAGAATTCTATTGGGTTAAAAGAACCTATATGTAATCTATAATCGTTGTGATTGGCTTGTGTCCAGCCGTGATGGGCTGTGTAACTGTAGTAAACTGTTTTGCAACTGTTGTGAAACATATAAAGGTACATGTAACTCTTTGTTCTGTGAAGAGAAACCTGGATACGGTCCTGAGTTTTTCCTTCCCGCTGAGCGTAATAAAAGCTGCATCAGCATTGGAACCGACCCTGAGTGTTGAGTGATTCTTCTAAGAAAACACTAACGCTAACAACATCATCGCGGTGGTGACTCTGCACCGCCCCCCAACTTCCACTCCTCAGTTGCTGTCACCGCCGCATCTTTGCCCCTCAGGAGTAGTCACCTGACTTTCGGATCAAAACAAAAAACAAAACAAAGAGCGGAATTTCGTGAAAGAGTCGACCTGAGCCGCAGCTGCGGTAAAAACCATCAAAACGGGTTGGGGGCAATTTGTACCCCTTTAACTTCAATCCAAGATTTCTTTTCAATAACATCAAAGAAGTTGTATAGCTGGTGTCTGGCTTAAAGTGGTATCAATGGAAGCCTGGGAGTAAGTCACTTGTCTGTCCTCTCACTCCAGGAAGTGTGTGTGCTACAAGGTGACTTGGAGAGGACAAAAATGGAAAAAGGAGCAGGAAGTAAAGTGACAAGAGCTATCTCATACTATATGTGAGGTGACCCAAAGAATTAATTCCAGAGACTGTAGAGCACTAATTGCACGATTACTATCCGATCAACACAGATACATTCTCTGAACATACGAACAATGACAGACAGATGAAGACCCTCGGGTCTATTGAGCCTGTCCCCCACAATTGTGATACCTTGTGTATCACAACATATACACTGCACCCCACTGGAAGCCATGTGATCTCCTGGGAGAGGAAAAAAAACATTTGGAGGAAAACTCTGGGCAATTTCTCTCCGACCCATCGAGGCGATCGAAGCCAGTCCAGGAGATCACTCTGGCCCTGAAGTCCCTGCAGTACCGACCTTCTGTAAGAGGTGATCCCTGTCCCAGCCAGAAACGGGTCCAGCTCTCGCTTGAAGAAATTCAGCAAATCAGCATCCACTGCACGAGATGGCAGACTGTTCCAGAGGCCCACTATTCTCTGGGAAAAGAACCACCTCCTGACATCTAACCTAGATCTAGAGGTTAAATTTGTGACCCTTGGTCCTCCCTAACCTATTTACTTGGATCAAACTGTCAACTGGAACACAATCTATTCCCTTCATTATCTCACAAACCTCAAACAGATCACCTCTAAGTCTACGCTTCTCGAAAGTGTAAAGTCCCAACTCTTTTCACCTATCTTGATAACTGAGGTGCTTTAGACTGCACCCTCGACAAAGCCTCAATATGACCCACCATGTGAGGAGACCAAAACTGGACACAGTATTCCAAGTGCGGCCTGACCAAGCTCGTGTACAAGGACAAAACCATCTTGCACTCAATTGTCTTATGGATACACCCCAATACCCTATTTGCTCGAGCTATCGCTTCACAGCATTGCTCATATACCTTTAAGGATGTATACACTAGAATGCCCAGATGTCTTTCTTTAATGCTTTTCCCTGAAGGGTGTATGAATGTTCAGCATTTGCCCTGCCCACATGCACAACACTGCACTTATCCAAGTTATACATAATTTTCCAGTCATGATCCCAATCTCCCAACACATCTGCCTAAAGTAGACAAGCGTCATCTATAGTCCTAATATTCGCACAGATGTTGGTATCATCTGCAAATTTGCAGATCATGACCCCCAACACCTACAAGGGTGAAGACCGATGCAAAGTACTCATTTAATATTTCCGCCATACCCAGGTGTGAGGTGTGAATCCTTTGTAACCTGTCCTTAAACATTTTTCAATGGCTCAATACAGTCTTTGACAATTCTCTGACTCTTCACATAACTGAAAAAGCTTTTCCCATTACTTCCACAGTTGTAATGTAATGGTTGCCAGTCAGCCTAACCTCAGTCGTGGGAAAATTATTGGAAAAACTCCTGAGGGACGGGTAAATCTTCATTTGGAAAGACATGGATTAATCAAGGACAGTCAGCATGGATTTGTTAAGGGAAGGTCGTGTCTGACCAACTTGATTTAATTTTTAGAGGAGATAACCAAGAGGGTCGAAGAGATCAGTGCGTATGATGTAGTGTATGTGGATTTTAGCAAAGCTTTTGATAAGGTCCCACATGGCAGACTGGTCACGAAAGTAAAAGTGCAAGGGATCTAGGGCAAAGTAGCAAGTCGGATCCAAAATTGGTTTAGAGGCAAGAAGCAAAGGGGAATGGTGGATGGGTGTTTTTGTGACTGGAAGGCCGTTTCCAGTAGGGTTCCGCAGGGCTTAGTGCTGGGTCCCTTGCTTTTTGTGGTATATATCAATGACTTGGACTTGAATGTTGGGGTTATGATTAAGAAGTATGCAGATGACACTAAAATCGGCCGTGTGGTTGATAATGAAGAAGAAAGCTGCGGACTGCAGGAAGATATCACTGTACTGGTCAGGTAGGCAGAACAGTGGCAAATGGAATTCAATCCGAAGAAGTGTGAGGTAATGCATTTGGGGAGGTCTAACAAGCCAAGGGAATACACATTAAATGGTAGGACACAGAGAAATGTACATGAATAAATGGACCTTGGAGTGCAGGCCAGGTAGATAAGGTGGTTAAGAAGGCATATGGAATACCTGCATTTATTAGTCGAGGCATGGAATACAAGAGCAAGGACGTTATGCTTGAACTGTATAAAACACTGGTTAGGACGCAGCTGGAGTACTGCATACAGTCTGGTCACCATATTACAGGAAAGATGTGATTGCACTGGAAAGGGTACAGAGGAGATTTACAAGAATGTTGCCTGGACTGGAGAATTTTGGCTATGAGGAAAGATTGGAGATGCTGGGTCTGTTTTCTTTGTATTAGAGGAGGGTGAAGGGAGACCTTATTGAGGTGTATAAAATTATGAGGGGCTTGGATAGACTGGATAGGAAGAACCTGTTTAGCAACATAGAAACATAGAAAATAGGTGCAGGAGTAGGCCATTCGGCCCTTCGAGCCTGCACCACCATTCAATAAGATCATGGCTGATCATTCACCTCAGTACGCCTCTCCTGCTCTCTCTCCATACCCCTTGATCCCTTTAGCTGTAAGGGCCATATCTAACTCCCTCTTGAATATATCCAATAAACTGGCATCAACAGTTCTCTACGGTAGGGAATTCCACAGGGTAACAACTCTCTGAATGAAGAAGTTTCTCCTCATCTCGGTCCTAAATGGCTTACCACTTATCCTTAGACTATGTCCCCTGGTTCTGGACTTGCCCAACATCGGGAACATTCTTCCAGCATCTAACCTGTCCAGTCCTGTCAGAATTTTATATGTTTCTATGAGATCCCCTTCCCATCTTTCTAAACTCCAGTGAATACAGGCCCAGTTGATCCAGTCTCTCCTCATATGTCAGTCCTGCCATCAGTCTGGTGAACCTTCGCTGCACTCCCTCAATAGCAAGAACATCCTTCCTCAGATTAGGAGACCAAAACTGAACACAATATTCCAGGTGAGGCCTCACCAAGGCCCTGTACAACTGCAGTAAGACCTCCCTGCTCCTATACTCAAATCCCCTAGCTATGAAGGCCAACATATCATTTGCCTTCACCGCCTACTGTACCTCTATGCCAACTTTCAATGACTGATATACCATGACACCCAGGTCTCGTTGCACCTCCCCTTTTCCTAATCTTCCGCCATTCAGATAATATTCTGTCTTCGTGTTTTTGCCATCAAAGTGGATAACCTCACATTTATCCACATTATACTGCATCTGCCATGCATTTGCCCACTCACCGAACCTGTCCAAGTCACCCTGCAGCCTTTTAGCATCCTCCTCACAGCTCACACCGCCACCCAGCTTAGTGTCATCTGCAAACTTGGAGATATTACACTCTATTCCCTCATCCAAATCATTAATGTATATTGTAAATAGCTGGGGTCGCAGCACTGAGCCCTGCAGCACCCCACTGGTCACTGCCTGCCATTCTGAAAAGGACCCTTTATCCCGACTTTCTGCTTCCTGTCTGCCAACCAGTTCTCTATCCACGTCAGTACATTACCCCCAATACCATGTGCTTTAATTTTGCACACCAATCTCTTGTGTGGGACCTTGTCAAAAGCCTTTTGAAAGTCCAAATACACCACATCCACCGGTTCTCCCTTGTCCACTCTACCAGTTACATCCTCAATAAATTCTAGAAGATTTGTCAAGCAGGATTTCCCTTTCATAAATCCATGCTGACTTGGACCGATCCCGTCACTGCTTTCCAAATGTGCTGATATTTCATCTTTAATAAATGATTCCAACATTATCCCCACTACTGATGTCAGGCGAAGCGGTCTATAATTATCTGCCTTCTCTCTCCCTCCCTTCTTAAAAAGTGGTGTTACATTAGTTACCCTCCAGTCCATAGGAACCGATCCAGAGTCGATAGACTGTTGGAAAATGATCACCAATGCATCCACTATTTCTACGGCTACTTCCTTAAGTACTCTGGGATGCAGACTATCAGGCCCCAGGGATTTATCGGCCTTCAATCCCATCAATTTTCCGAACACAATTTCCCATCTAATAAGGATTTCCTTCAGTTCCTACTTCTCACTGGCCCCTCGGTCCCCTAGTATTTCCGGAAGGTTATTTGTGTCTTCCTTCGTGAAGACAGAACCAAAGTACTGGTTCGCCATTTCTTTGTTCCCCATTATAAATTCACCCAAATCCAACTGCAAGGGACCTACATTTGTCTTTACTAACCTTTTTCTCTTCACATATCTATCGAAGCTTTTGCAGTCAGTTTTTATGTTCCCAGAAAGCTTCCTCTCATACTCTATTTTCCCCCTCCTAATTAAACCCTTTGTCCTCTTCTGCTGTATTATAACATTCTCCCAGTCCTCAGGTTTGCTGCTTTTTCTGGCCAATTTATATGCCTCTTCCTTGGATTTAACACTATCCTTAACTTCCCTTGTTAGCCATGGTTGAGCCACCTTCCCCGTTTTTATTTTTACTCCAGACAGAGATGTACAATTGTTGAAGTTCATCCATGTGATCTTTAAATGTTTGCCATTGCCTATCCACCGTCAACCCTTTAAGTATCACTCGCCAGTCTATTCGAGCCAATTCACGCCTCATACCATCGAAGTTACCTTTCCTTAAGTTCAGGACCCTAGTCTCTGAATTAACTGTGTCACTCTCCATCTTAATAAAGAATTCTACCATATTATGGTCACTCTTCCCTAAGGGGCCTCGCACAACAAGATTGCTAATTAGTCTTTTCTCATTACACATCACCCAGTCAAGGATGGCCAGCCCTCTAGTTGGCTCCTCGACATATTGGTCCAGAAAACCATCCCTAATACACTCCAGGAAATCCTCCTCCACCGCATTGCAACCAGTTAGGTTAGCCCAATCTATATGTCGATTAAAGTCGCCCATGATAACTGTTGTACCTTTATTGCACGCATCCCTAATTTCTTGTTTGATGCTGTCCCAAACCTCACTACTACTGTTTGGTGGTCTGTACACATCTCCCACTTGCGTTTTCTGCCCTTTGGTATTCTGTAGCTCCACCCATACCATTTCCACATCATCCAAGCTAAAGTCCTTCCTTACTGTTGCATTAATTTCCTCTTTAGCCAGCAACGCCACCCCACCTCTTTTTCCTTTCTATCTATCCTTCCGAAATGTTGAATATCCCTGGATGTTGAGTTCCCAGCCTTGGTCACCCTGGAGCCATGTCTCCGTGATGCCAATTAAATCATATCCGTTAACTGCTTTCTGCGCAGTTAATTCGTCCACCTTATTGCGAATACTCCTCGCATTGAGGCACAGAGCCTTCAGGCTTGTCCTTTTAACACCCTTTGCCACTGGCCCTTTTTGCTTTTTGCCTTGGGTTTCTCTGCCCTCCACTTTTACTGTTCTTCTTTCTATCTTTTGCTCCTGCCCCCATTCTACTTTCCTCTGTCTCCCTGCAGAGGTTCCCATCCCCCTGCCATATTAGTTTAACCCCTCCCCAACAGCACGAGCAAACACTCCCCCTAGGACATTGGTTCCGGTCCTGCCCAGGTGCAGACCGTCCGGTTTGCACTGGTCCCACCTCTCCCAGAATCGGTTCCAATGTCCCAAGAATTTGAATCCCTCCCTTCTGCACCACTCCTCAAGCCACGTATTCATCTGAGCTATCCTGTGATTCCTACTCTGACTAGCATGTGGCACTGGTAACAATCCTGAGATTACTACTTTTGAGGTCCTACTTTTTAATTTAGCTCCTAGCTCCCTAAATTCGTCTTGTAGGACCTCATCCTGTTTTTTACCTATATCGTTCGTACCTATAAGCACCACGACAACTGGCTGTTTACCCTCTCCCTTCAAAATATCCTGCACCCGCTCCGAGACATCCTTAACCCTTGCACCAGGGAGGCAACATACCATCCTGGAGTCTCGGTTGCAGCCGCAGAATCGTCTATCTATTCCCCTTACAATAGAATCCCCTATCACTATAGCTCTCCCACTCTTTTTCCTGCCCTCCTGTGCAGCAGAGCCACCCACGGTGCCATGAACTAGGCTGCTGCTGCTCTCCTCTGATGAGTCATCCCCCTCAATAGTACCCAAAGCAGTGTACCTGTTTTGCAGGGGGAGGACCTCAGGGTACCCCTGCACTACCTTCCTTCCACTGCTCTTCCTGTTGGTCACCCATCCCCTATCTGGCTGTGTAACCTTTACCTGTGGTAAGACTAACTCACTAAACGTGCTATTCACGTCATTCTCAGCATCGTGGCAGAGGGGTCAACAATCAGGGGACATAGATTTAAACTAATTGGTGGGAGGTATAAAGGAGATACGAGGGGAAATTTCTTCACCCAGAGGGTGGTGGGGGTCTGGAACTCACTGGCTGAAAGGGTGGTAGAGGCAGAAACCCTCACCACATTTAAAAATACTTGGTTGTGCACTTAAAGTGCCGTAACCTATAGGGCTACGGACCAAGAGCTGGAAAGTGGGATTAGGCTGGGTAGCTCTTTGTCGGCCGGCGGGGACACGATGGGCCAAAATGGCCTCCTTCCGTGCTGTAAATTTCTACGATCCTTTTTGCCATTAGCCTTTTTGCTGATCTAATAGCAGCCTTTGTTTTCTTTCGTTGTTCCGTGTACTCAATTCTGTTTAGTTGAGAAGTAAGTGTCTTTAATTTATAGAAACATTGCTGTTTACATCTTATTTGTCTTAACCAGTAAGCCACGTTGTTTTTTCTTACCACACTTCCTGCTTTTGACTTTGGGTAAATATTTGTTTACCACATTTTTTAATCTTGTTCTTAAAAACTTTCCATTTGTATTTTCTTCTCTGGTTAAATATGCCAATTTTTCACTTGGTTTAATCACTTTCACTTCTATTTTACTATACACAACAAAGCATTGTTTGGTGTAAGCAGAAACCAGGGAGATTAGTACTTAGCTCAAGAGGTAATGTTACACACCAGATCTCCAGTTAAATCCTCTCCGAGTAGGAACATGTAAAGTACAGATTCACACGAGGCATGTAGAGAAGTCAAGGTCACTCTGGACCTGCACCTTTATTTCACAGCTCTGGAATGCTGCACTTGCCTGAGACCTGTCCTTATATACCTGTCTCTTGCAAGTGCACCCCTGGTGGTAAGGTATGCTGGTGGTTACAGGTCATATCTTATTACAGTCATGTATAACATGTTAGGATACAGTTATATATAATAATGTAAGATACATGACATCACCCTCCCCCAAGGTCTTATTGTCTTTATAGGTTCAGTCTCTCAGGTGGTCTACGCTCTCGCGTGGAGCGTCTGAGTTGTGGTTCAGTTGTTTGCCTTGGTGTCTGTTTTTCTTTGGGTGTGGTTGCTGGTATTTCGCCTGGGCTGTCTGTTTCGATTGGTGTGATTGTTGTTGACTCGCCTGGGCGTGTCTGTTGGGATTGCCCTTTCCTCAGGTTGTTCCCTCTGTCTGTCCACCAAGTGTGGTGCGAGTTCCACATTGTAGTCTGCCTCTGGTTCCGCAGTGTTGTTGGTAAATCTGCTTTTGACTTGGTCTACATGCCTCCGGCAGGTTTTGCCATTGTCCATTTGTACTACCATTAGCCTGTTTCCTTCCTTGCCCGTTACTGTCCCTGCAAGCCATTTGGGACCCCTGCCATAGTTTAGTATATCTCATTCCATCTCCCCCTCGAATTTCTGTCATGGTACTCAGTCAGCTTACGGCGCTTTGCCCTGACGATTTCGTGCATGTCTGGGAGGATTAATGAGAGCCTTGTTTTTAAAGTCCTTTTCATCAACAGTTGCGCGGGGGGGGGGGGTCCCAGTCAATGAGTGCGGACGAGATCTGTATGCCAGCAGCAGTCGCGACAGGCGACCCTGCAGCATGGGACCTTGGATTGTAAGCATGCCTTGTTTAATGGTTTGCACTGCTCTCTCCGCCTGGCCGTTGCAGGCCGGCTTGAACGGTGCCGTCTTGACGTGATTTATGCCGTGGTCAATTATAAAGTCTTGGAATTCTGCGCTGGTGAAGCACGGACTATTGTCACTGACCAATGTGTCAGGGATTCTGTGCGTTGCAAACATGGTTGCGAGGCTCTCCACAGCGGTGGAGGTTGTGCTCGAATTTAAAATGGTGCATTCGATCCACTTTGAAAATGCATCTACAACTACGAGGAACATTTTGCCCATGAATGGGCCCGCATAGTCTACGTGAACCCGCGACCACGGTTTGGTAGGCCAGGGGCTCAGTGGAGCCTCCCTGGGGGCATTGCAGAGTTGGGCACAAATGGTGCACCTTCGGACACAGAGCTCCAAGTCCGCGTCAATACCAGGCCACCAGATGTGGGATCTGGCTATGGCCTTCATGAGAATGATCCCCGGGTGCTCGCGGTGGAGCTCCCGGACAAATGCCTCTCTGCCTCGCAGAGGCATGACTACTCGGCTGCCCCACATCAGGCAGTCTGCTTGTAGTGATAGCTCATGCATGCGCCTGTGAAAGGGTTTTAATTCCTCGGGGCAGGCATCGCGAGCCTCTGCCCAGTCATCGGTTAGGACACATCTTTTTACTCAGGAAAACGTGGGGTCGCTGGCCGTCCAGGCTCTGATTTGGCGAGCCGTCATTGGCGAACCTGTGGACTCAAAGGCATCGATTGCCATGACTATCTCACAGTCCTGTTCGTCAGACCCTTCCGTGGTCGCCAGGGGTAGCCTGCTGAGTGCGTCGGCACAGTTGTCTGTGCCTGGTCTGTGCCTCATGGTATAGTCGTAGGACGCCAGCACGAGTGCCCACCGTTGAATTCGCGCCGAGGCGTTGGCGTTTATTGCCTTGCTCTCGGATAGGAGGGACATGAGGGGCTTGTGGTCGGTTTCTAACGCAAACTTGGCCCCGAAAAAGTATTGGTGCATCTTTTTGACACCGTACACGCACGCGAGCACCTCCTTCTCTACCATTCCGTAGCCGCGCTCCGCCCGCGAAAGTGACCTGGAGGCATAAGCTATGGGTTGTAATTTGCCCGCACTATTGACATGTTGCAAAACGCACCCAACCCCATACGCTGACGCATCGCATGTGAGAACTAGCTTTTTACCTGGATCAAAGAAAGTCAAAACACTGTTGGAACACAGAAGGTTGCGTGCCTTATTGAAGGCACGTTCCTGGGCGTCCCCCCAAAAGCAATCGCACCCCTTCCTGAGTGGCACGTGGAGAGGCTCCAGCAGCGTGCTTAAGTTCTGCATAAAGTTCCCAAAGTAATTGAGTAGCCCGAGAAAGGCGCGCAGTTCTGAGACATTCCGGGGCCTGGGTGCCAGGCGAATTGCTTCTGTTTTGGACTCTAATTGGGCGGATTGCATCAGCGGCAATCCTTCTGCCCAAAAATTCAACCTCGGGTGCGAGAAACAGGCACTTGGATTTCTTGACTCGTAGGCCTACCCGATCCAACCGCTTTAGTACTTCCTCCAAATTACGGAGATGGGAGTCAGTGTCCCTGCCCGTGATAAGTATGTTGTCTTGAAATACAACCGTCCCCGGGATGAACTTGAGCAGACTCTCCATGTTGCGCTGGAATATGGCAGCTGCCGACCTGATGCCGAATGGGCATCGATTGTACATGAAAAGGCCTCGATGTGTGTTGATGGTGGTGAGTAGCTTGGATTCCTCGGTCAATTCTTGCGTCATATACGTAGATGTGAGGTCTAATTTTGAGAAAAGTTTACCTCCAGCCAATGTGGCAAATAAGTCCTCCGCTCTGGGCAGCGGGTACTGGTCCTGTATGGAGACTCTGTTTATGGTAGATTTGTAGTCCCCACAGATTCGTACGGATCCATCAGGCTTCATGACTGGGACGATGGGACTTGCCCAGTCGCTAAATTCCACAGGTGATATAATGCCTTCCCGCAGAAGCCTGTCTAGTTCGTGTTCAATCCTTTCCCTCATCACATAGGGTACAGCTCTGGCCTTGTGATGGACCGGTCTAGCATCCTGTGTGATGTAGATTTTGACTTTGGCCCCTTTGAAAGTGCCCTCACCTGGCTGAAAGAGATGTTCAAATCGCTTTATAACTGTTGAGCAGGAGGTCCGTTCCTCTAATGACATGGCATGGACATCATCCCATTTCCAGTTTAGTTTTGCCAGCCAGCTTCGCCCCAGCAGTGCTGAGGGGTCTCCGGGGACAATCCACAGGGGAAGTCGGTTCACTGTCCCTTTGTGTGTGACAGAGAGCATGGCGCTGCCGAGGACTGGTACGATTTCTTTGGTATAGGTCCTTAGTTTGGTGTCGGCCCTTGTGAGTTTTGGTCTGTCTCTTTTATGCGGCCACAGTTGTTCAAATTGTTGAGCGCCCATGAGAGATTGACTCGCTCCCGTATCCAGCTCCATGTTGACAGATATCCCGTTGAGTAGGACCCTCATCATTATAGGAGGCGCCCTGTTGTAGGAGCAGCGGCCATTGATCGTGTTGATCCGCTGTACATCCGTGTCCCGGGTACTGTCCCCACCATCTTCTGGTCCGCTTTCCGACCCATCCGATTCATATACCAGCCGAGCTGCCGTTTTTTTGCACATGCGGGCCAAATGCCCTGTATATTCACAGTTCCTGCAAACAGCCTGCTGAAATCGACATTCCCTTGACGAGTGCCCACCCCCACACCTCCAGCACAGACCTGTTCCATTGTTCAAAGTGTTCCCAAAGAATGAGCTGCGTCTGGCTGATCTCTCTTGAGCTTCTCTCAGTTTGTAGTTGATTGCTCGCATTATGGGTTGATGAGGTGTGAACGGCCGTTCCTGTGGCCCTTGATGGCTTCTGCCTGCTGTCGAGAGCCTGTTTTCCCGGTTTTGTCTGTGTGTGGTGGTAGCAGCTTGTTTAGCGCTGTGAACTTCTTGTTCCGATATTTCGTTAGTTGTCATACCTGCATTGTAAATCAACCTCGTTTCTTCTTCCCCTACCAGGAATGTCTGTGCAACCAGTGCTGCTGCCTCTAAGGTCAGGTTCTTGGTCTCTATGAGCTTTCGGAATATGCCTGCGTGGCCTACTTCCTTCAATGAAAAAGTCTCTCAGCATTTCTCTCCTCAGTTCATCGGAGAACTCATATAAACTAGCCAACCTCCGAAGTTCTGCCACAAAGTTGGGTATGCTCTGGCCGACACAGCGTCTGTAGTTGTAGAACCTATGTCTGGCCATGTGTAGGCTGCTCGCTGGCTTCAGGTGGTCTCTTACCAGTGTGCTCAATTCTTCAAACGACTTGCTGGCTGGTTTCTCGGGTGCCAACAGATCCTGCATTAAAGCGTATGTTTTCAAGCCACAGCTGGTCAAGAGATGGGCTCTTCTCTTGTCTGCCTTATCGTCGCCTAACCAGTCTTTGGTTACAAAGCTTTGCTGGAGCCTTTCGATAAAGTCCTCCCAATTGTCTCCCGCATTGTGCTTTTCATCTGATCCGTTGTTCGCCATTCTGTGGATTCTGTAATCCCGTAACCCGTCGCCACTGTAAAGTCCTGTCCCCTCAGTACAGATTCACATGAGGCATGTAGTGAAGTCAAGGTCACTCTGGACCTGCACCTTTATTTCACAGCTCTGGAATGCTGCACTTGCCTGAGACCTGTCCTTATATACCTGTCTCTTGCAAGTGCACCCCTGGTGGTAAGGTATGCTGGTGGTTACAGGTCATATCTTATTACAGTCATGTATAGCATGTTAGGATACAGTTCTATATAATAATGTAAGATACATGACAGAACACCCAATTCATAGTTTTGCAGCAAGCATAGCGACTGAGGTGTTGGAGAGGAGTTGTATTTAGATAGGAGGATCATGGCGGGACGGGACCACCTTTTAAAGAGAGATGTGAATCTGCAGCTACATGTGAAAACGAGGCGGACATGCACACGCCACAGATCAAGCTCCAGCTGAGTCACAATAGCAGCTGCTCTAATTTAATGGAGATGGCACAATTCCAGTTGTTCACACTGTCACTGGCAAATTAACTTTTCTGCTGGTGCTAGATTTATCAATTTTGTAGCTAAATTGGAATCTCGGCTTCCAAAAAGTCTAACGAAGGGACTCAGTCAGTATATAGAAAGAGATTAAAAGCTTTATGAGCAAAGGCATATACTTCCACTGCCTTGTGAATCATGTCACAGAATGTTAGGAGACACATATAGGAAAGTGGCCCTCAAATTTCCTCAATAAGTAACAATTTAATTCGAGCAGCACAATAATTCATTAAAATTATGTGGTTAGTAAATTTGGCCACTTTTTTTCATTCAGTAGATTCCACTGTATTCTCAAATATGGGACAGAAAACATTGTTGGGATTCTCACAAAGTTATTAGAAACGCTGCTTAAAAATGCATATGGTCCATAAATATCCAAAAATAAACCCAGCTCACCAGTAGACCCGCAGCGGTGGTTCTCCTGCACAGAACTGCTGGGGACTTTCGGCACCTCAATGGAAATGTTGCTTTCATTGTTTCCCTCACTTACTGGGAGAATAATTCCTTGAGGTTCCACATCACCCCCTGCTTTGGATGGGGCATCTGCTTTCCGTGACGAAACTTTGATAACTTGCTGCCCGGTCATCACAGTAGCCTGTAAATACATTAACTTAAGAATCAAATGTCAAAGCTGCATCTTGTCCCTCAGTTATGGTCCTATGTCTAGTGGTTCAGCATTTGATTTCCAGGGCTGGTATGAGTTTTGAGATACTAAAGTGGCGAGCTGGATTCTCTCCAGGTGCAAAAGCAGCTTTCTTCAAAATTAAAGATGCAACACACATTTAACATTTGGCCTGTGATATACCGATTAAAAAAGCAGTATCAATTTCTAATATTAAACATGTAAAGTGTGGCTTCCTTGGCAGCACAGTGGGTAACTACACCACAGAGTGTGAGCCATATAGACCTGGAAGAATCCAGGTTTGATCTCTGGTCTGTGTTGTTAGCTCATTTTAGCCAGGCATAGGTAGATCACCACAATTGACCTGTGTTCCCCACAGTAGGAAGGAGGAGGAAGGGACAATCAGCCAGAGTTCCCAATCCTGCTTGATTTCGAGTGACTCCCGCAAGAAACAACACATGTGTGGACACTGGACAAGGACAGAATTGGACATAATTATCATGCATTCATAGCCTTTTGACACTCATTATATGGCTCCCAGTGTGTAGCTAAAGTTGCCTCAACAGAAACAACAGTAGAAATGATTTTGGCTAAGATTCTTCTTAGGCAGTCCCTCAGAGTCAAGGATGATAATGAGTTCTCAGGTGACCGATGAGACCAATGCAGGATCTACAGTCTCCGTCACAGGTGGGGCAGGCGGTGGTTGGAGGGACGGGTGGGTGGGGTGCTTGATTTGTCGTACGCTTCTTCCGCTGTTTACGCTTGGCTTCAGCTTGCTCCCGGCGAAGTAACTCGAGGTGTTCAGTACCTTACCGGGTGCTTTTCCTCCACTTTGAGCGGTCTTAGGCGAGGGATTCCCAGGTGACCGTGGCGATGTTGTACTATTTCAAGGAGGCTTTGAGGGTGTCCTTGAAGCATTTCCTCTGCCCACCTGGGGCTCACTTGCCGTGTCGGAGCTCCAAGTAGAGCGCTTGTTTTAGGAGTCTCGTATCGGGCATGCGGACAACGTGGCCCGCTCAAACGGAGCTGATCGAACGCGGTCAGTGATTCGATGCTGGGGATGTTGGCCTGAGCGAAAACACCGATGTTGGTGCATCTATCCTGCCAATGGATTTGCAGGATCTTGCGGAGGCAGCGTTGGTGGTACTTCTCCAGTGCCTGCTGTACACAGTCCATGACTCTGAGCCATATAGGAGGCCGGGTATCACCACTGCTCTGTAGACCATGAGCTTGGTGCCAGGTTTGAGATCCTGGTCTTCAAACACTCTTCCTCAGGCGACCGAAGGCTGCACTGGCACATTGAAGGCGGTGTTGGACCTCGTCATCGATGTCTGCCCTTGTTGACAGTAGTCTCCCGAGGTATGGGAAATGGTCCACGTTGTTCAAGGCCTCGTCGTGGATTTTGATAATCAGGGCACAGTGCTGTGTGGCGGGGGCAGGTTGGTAGAGGACCTTTGTCTTACGGATGTTTAGCGTCAGGCCCATGCTCTCGTACGCTTCGGTGAAGGTGTTGATGATGGTTTGGAGTTCGGCCTCTAAATATGCACAGACGCAGGCGTCGTCTGCGTACTGTAATTCAATAACAGAGGATGGGACGACCTTGGATCTGGCCTGGAGGCGATGGAGGTTGAACGGTTTCCTGTTTGTTCTGTAGGTTAGCTCCACTCCAGCGGGGAGCTTACTGAGGGTGAGATGGAGCATTGCAGCAAGAAAGATCGAGAAGAGCCTTGCTTGACCCCGGTCCGAACGTGAATTGGGTCTGTGGTGGATCCGTTGGTTAGGATCACGGCTTGCATGTCAGCGTGAAGTAAGCGAAGGATAGTGACAAACTTTTGGGGACAGCCGAATTTGAGGAGGACGCTCCATAATCCCTCATGGTTGACAGTGTCAAAGGCCTTTATGAGGTCAAAGGCCATGTACAAGGGTTGGTGCTGTTCCCTGCATTTCTCTTGTATTTGCTGCGCGGTGAAGATCATGTCCATTGTGCCCCTTAGTGGGCAGAAACCGCATTGCGACTCTGGGAGGAGCTCTTCAATCACAGGGAGATGGCGGTTGAGGAGGATTTTTGCGATGACTTTCCCTGTGGCAGACGGAAGGGAAACTCCTCTGTAATTACCGCAATTGGACTTGTCGCCTTTCTTGAAGATGGTCACGATTACCGCGTCTCTAGATCCCCTGGCATGCTCTCCTCCTTCCAGATGGGAGAAATGAGATAATGTATTCGCGCCAATAGTGCTTTTCCGCCAGGAGAAGTCGGCGAGCAGCGGCAAGGTTCCGACGTCAGCGAGGAGCGGGAGGCCCAGAGGTTGGCGAGCAGCGGGAGGCCCAGAAGTCGGCGAGGAGCAGGAGGTCTGGAGGTCGGCGAGCAGCGGATTAGTTTGGCTAAGATTAATGTGCTTAAAACTGATTATCACTGTCCTCCTAAGCTGCATGGCCGCGATAGGTAAAGGAAGGTTAGGAAATGTAGTAGGTTGCATGTGAGCCACTGGCTGATATATTTAACAGCTCATGGAGGTCCAGATTGATTCCTATTTATTGGAAAGTGTCTCATGTGGACCCATTATTAAGAAATGGATCTAATTATTTAATTATCGATCTGGAGTTTCATGTCAGTTGTAGGAAAGCATTATATAGAATCTATGATCACCTGGAGAGTTTGATGGTCATTAGGAAACATAGGTTCTACCTTACTCACCTTTCTTTGAGGAAGTTACCAGAATGGTGGATAAAGATAAAAATTATGTTCTATTCCTTGGGGCTGAAATTCCTCGAAAATTCTAGCAGAACAACAACAACATGCATTTATATAGCTCCTTTAATGTAGTAAAAAATCCCAAATGCTTCACAGGCCCGTTATCAAACATAATTTGACACCAAGCCATATAAGCAGATAGTAGGACAGGTGACCATAGGTTTTAAGGGCTGTCTTAAAAGGAGGTAGAGAGTTGAAGAGGCAGAGCGGCTTAGGGAGGGAATTCCGGAGCTTAGGACCTAGGCAGCTGAAGGCACAGCCGCACCTGTTTAGAAAGCGCAAACACCACGTTAATTTGGTGCTACCTGCTAATTTCAATGATTTTAACGCACAGCTCAGCAACTATCGCGCTGCTGACAGGCTATGTGCTCAGCAGGAGGCCCAAGGTCGGAGCGACGCTGCATTTCCTTAAAGCAAGGCTGTAAGTTTTGAAGGCAGTCTCCTGCCCTGAAAGGTGAACTGCCTTCTGCAACAACAAAAAGTTAAAATCATTCCAAAACTAGGTAGGCTGCAGCTCTTAAAACTGAACTGCCTTCTGCACATAAAAAAATGATCAGAGTGCTTCATCACGAACATAAATGCCTCAACAAGCCAGGGAAGGGGCACCCAGGGTCTCGCACGCGCAGCGCTCCACACTGCAAGAGAGTTCCTCTACCCACAGGGGCCAGGAGGCCCTCCAGAAAGAAGGATGTGGGACCTCATCACCGAGCCCATCACTGCCATCAGTGTTGCTCCCCGCGACCTGGCTCCAGTGCCTAAAGAAACTTCATGACCTCAGACCAAAGGTCAAGGTCAGTGAGTGCATCTTCAAAAGTCATCTCCAACCAACTACATCACTAGCCTCACACACTGCTCAATGCATGACACCCCCCCCCCCCACCCCGCAAAATCACACCTACCAATAATCTCTACCAAACACGAGGCACAGCTCCCATTCCTAGCTTCACCTCACCCCTTGGAGGAAACGGTGCTGGCCATTCTTGGCTGAGCCCTTGGCCAGTGGCGGGGCTGAAAGAATATAAGATGCTGGTATCCTCATACATTATCCTCCTTTCACTTCCCCTTCAGCCCACAATCTCACCTGATGTACAAGCTACACATGGTGTAAGCATGCCCCTCTTCCTTTCCCACCGCCCCCCCCTCACCACAACCCGACTATTGTGACATACTCATTTCAGACACCCAAGAAATGCAGCCTGCCCAGCCAGTAGTTGACCAAGAAGAGTGGGAGGAGAGTGAAGAAGAAACACCGTCACTCAATTTCATATTCCCAGCCACCAGCTCCTCGAGATCATTCTGCAAGTCCATGTGCAGTGTCCCCCACTGAAAGTCAGCAGCCTTCCACCAGCCATGCTGCAGCCACTGGGGTAGCACTGCGTAACATCAGTAGGATAGGCAAAGGCACACGCAAGACAGTCACTAAGAGAATGCACAAGGGTGAGTTGATTTTTTTGATGTAATATTGGATGCATATGTGGATAAAGCTGGATTGGAAAGTTTGCTTTCTGTATTATTTCAGCATTGCGTCCAAGAGGATGATCGTTAACTGAGGGACAAATGCTGAAAGGGGAATTGGGGTTGTGGTCACTGGTACTGCAGGTGGATGATTCGATCCCAGATATCCCGGCCAGAAAGGGACTGCCTGGGTTGCATCCTCCTCTTCTGCTTCCTCTTCTTCTGCTTGCTCCTCTTCCCTTTGTGAGCAGCTTGTCCCCTTTGCTGCATCTGCTTCATCTCTATGTGATGCTGCAGCCCAAAGGGGTCTGCAATTAGAGCCCCCAGGACTGTGAACAAGTGGTGTTCTCAGAGGTCTTCCTTTAACATCCAAAGCCTTGCAAGCATCCAGCAGCACTCCCTGCAACTATTTAAATGTATTGCACCAAGCCACTACTCCAATAAAATGTAAAAAAAGATTGAAAAACTGAAATCGAAACTTACCTGAAAGATGTGTGTTTTCCTTTAAGAAGCCCAAGCAGCGTCTTTGTAGTACTGCTGCATGCACATTCTTCTGTGCATGGTTTGGAGAGGGCAGTATGGAGAGCGGTGTGGTCCCAAATCGCAGTCGTGCATCAATTCTGGCGTTCTGACCTCTCCAAAATGGCAGCCGCCGTGTTCAGCTGCCATTTTTTCAACAAAACTGGCCTTAACGGCTGGCACTACACCCCCGAATTATGCGACCAGAGTTTGTGGCGTGGACCCATGACAATGGCTTCGGTCTTCCCAATAATTAGTTGGAGGGAATTCCTGCTCATCCAGGACTGGATGTCAGACAAGCAGTGACAAATCAGAGACAGTGGAGGGATGTCGAGAGAGGTGCTGGTGAGGTAGAGTTGGATGTCGTCAGCGTACATATGGAACCTGATGTGTTTTCAGATGATGTTGTTGAGGAATGTAGATGAGAAATAGGAGGGGGCTCCAGAGTTAACACTGTGGGAGCGGCTAGAGAAGCCATTGCAGGTGATTCTCTGGCTACAACTGGATAGATAAGAGTGGAACTGGGCGAGGGCAGTCCCACCCAGCTGGACGACAAGAGAGGTGTTGGAGGAGAATAGAGTGGTCAACTGTGTCAATGCTGCAGACAGGTCGAGAAGGATGAGGAGGGATAGTTTGCCACGGTCATAATCACATAGAATGTCATTTGTGACTTTGATAAGGACTGTTTCAATGCTGTCGCAAGGATGGAAACCTGATTGAAAGGATTCAAACATGGAGTTGTGGGAAAGATGGACACGGATTTGGCGGGTGACAACACGTTCAACTACTTTGGAGAGGAAAGGGAGGTTGGAGATGAAGCGGTAGTCTGTAAGGACGGAGGGGTCAAGGGTGTTTTATTTGTGAAGTGGGGTGATTTGAAGGGGGGTGGGCAGTATACGAGGAGAGGGAACATTTAACAATATTACCTAACATGGGACCAGTAAGAGAAGTTGGGGGGGGTCACCAGTTTAGTGAGAATAGGGTTGAGGGAGCAGGAGGTGGGTCTCATAGACAAGATGAGCTCGGAAAGGGCATGAGGGGCGATAGAAAACACTAGTGACCTGGTTGCTCTGGGTCTCCACCACTTATGAATTGCCTTATTAATGAGTAGAACCTCTGCTTGTCCCTTACAAGGGAAATGTCATCCGAGAGAGGTTGAGGAGTCTTGAGGATGTGAAAGGTGCCAGATAAATGCAAGTTCTTCTGTTAAAAAGAGATGGTTTTAAATGTGCTGGCTGAATTATAGAATCATAAAATAGTACAGCACAGAAGGAGGTCATTTGGTCCATCAAATCAGTGCTGGCTCTATTGAAGAGCAATCCAGTTAGTCCCACTCCCTGTTCTTTATCCCTATCCCTGCAATTCTTTCTCCTTCAAGTATTTATCCGGTTCCCTTTTGAAAGCTCCTATTGAATCGGTTTCCACCACCCGATCAGGCAATGCATTCCAAACCCTAACCACTCGCTGTGTAAAAATGTTTTTCCTCATGTCGCCTCTGGTTCATTTGCCAATCACCTTAAATCTGTGCCCTCTGGTTATCAACCTTTCAGCCATTGGAAACCGTTTCTCTTTATTTACTCTATCTAAACCTTTCATGATGTTAAGCACCTCTATCAAATAATCTATTAGTCTTCTCTGCTCCAAGGAGAAGAACTCCAGCTTCTCCACGTAACGGTAATCCCTCGTCCCTGGAACCTTTCGAGTAAATCTCTTCTGTACCCTCTCCAAAGCCTTCACCAGCAGCCAGGTCCATGGCACCATGGGTGGCTCTGCTGCACAGAAGGGCGGGAAAAAGAGTGGGAGAGCTATAGTGATAGGGGATTCTATTGTAAGGGGAATAGATAGCAGTTTCTGCGGCCGCAACCGAGACTCCAGGATGGTATGTTGCCTCCCTGGTGCAAGGGTCAAGGATGTCTCGGAGCGGCTGCAGAGCATTCTGGAGAGGGAGGGGGAACAGCCAGTTGTCGTGGTACATATAGGTACCAACGATATAGGTAAGAAGCGGGAAGAGGTCCTACAAGCTGAATTTAGGGAGCTAGGAGTTAAATTAAAAAGTAGGACCTCTGGATTGCTACCAGTGCCACGTGCTAATCAGAGTAGAGGGAGCAGGATAGTTAGAATAAATACGTGGCTTAAGCAGTGGTGCAAGAGGGAGGGATTCAAATTCCAGGGACTTTGGAACCAGTTCTGGGGGAAGTGGGACCTGTACAAAAGGGATGGTTTGCACTTGGGCAGGACTGGAACTGATGTCCTGGAGGATAACATTTGCTAATGCAGTTCGGGAGTGTTTAAAACTAATATGGCAGGGGGATGGGAACCTATGCAGCGAGACAGGGCGGAGTAATATAGAGTCAGAAACAGATGGTAGAAAGGTAAAAAGCAATAGTGGAAGGCTGAGTAAACAAAGGCAAGAAACAAAGAGGGCCACACGACATCATAATTCTAAAAGGACAAAGGGTGTTAAAAAAACAAGCCTGAAGGCTTTGTGTCTTAATGCAAGGAGTATCCGTAATAAAGTGGATGAATTAACTGTGCAAATAGATGTTAACAGATATGATGTGATTGGGATTACAGAAGCTTGGCTCCAGGATGATCAGGGCTGGGAACTCAACATCCAAGGGTATTCAACATTCAGGAAGGATAGAATAAAAGGAAAAGGAGGTGGGGTAGCATTTGCTGGTTAAAGAGATTAATGCAATAGTTAGGAAGAACATTAGCTTGGATGATGTGGAATCTATATGGATAGAGCTGCAGAACACCAAAGGGCAAAAAACGTTAGTGGGAGTTGTGTACAGACCTCCAAACAGTAGTAGTGATGTTGGGGAGGGCATCAAACAGGAAATTAGGGGTGCATGCAATAAAGGTGCAGCAGTTATCATGGGTGACTTTAATATGCATATAGATTGGGCTAACCAAACTGGAAGCAATACGGTGGAAGAGGATTTCCTGGAGTGCATTAGGGATGGTTTTCTAGACCAATCTGTCGAGGAACCAACTAGGGGGGGAGGCCATCTTAGACTGGGTGCTGTGTAATGAGAGAGGATTAATTATCAATCTCGTTGTGCGAGGCCCCTTGGGGAAGAGTGACCATAATATGGTGGAATTCTACATTAGGATGGAGAATGAAACAGTTCATTCAGAGACCATGGTCCAGAACTTAAAGAAGAGTAACTTTGAAGGTATGAGGTGTGAATTGGCTAGGAGATTGGCGAATGATACTTAAGGGGTTGACAGTGGATGGGCAATGGCAGATATTTAGAGACCGCATAGATGAACGACAACAATTGTACATCCCTGTCTGGCGTAAAAATAAAAAAGGGAAGGTGGCTCAACCGTGGCTATCAAGGGAAATCAGGGATAGTATTAAAGCCAAGGAAGTGGCATATAAATTGGCCAGAACCCGGGGACTGGGAGAAATTTAGAACTCAGCAGAGGAGGACAAAGGGTTTGATTAGGGCAGGGAAAATAGAGTACGAGAGGAAGCTTGCAGGGAAAATTAAGACGGACTGCAAAAGCTTCTATAGATATGTAAAGAGAAAAAAGTTAGTAAAGACAAACGTAGGTCCCCTGCAGTCAGAATCAGGGGAAGTCATAATGGGGAACAAAGAAATGGCAGACCAATTGAACAAGTACTTTGGTTCGGTATTCACTAAGGAGGACACAAACAACCTTCCGGATATAAAAGGGGTCAGAGGGTCTAGTAAGGAGGAGGAACTGAGGGAAATCCTTGTTAGTCGGGAAATTGTGTTGGGGAAATTGATGGGATTGAAGGCCGATAAATCTCCAGAGCCTGATGGACTGCATTCCAGAGTACTTAAGGAGGTGACCTTGGAAATAGCGGATGCATTGACAGTCATTTTCCAACATTCCATAGACTCTGGATCAGTTCCTATGGAGTGGAGGGTAGCCAATGTAACCCCACTTTTTAAAAAAGGAGGGAGAGAGAAAACAGGGAATTATAGACCGGTCAGCCTGACATCAGTAGTGGGTAAAATGATGGAATCAATTATTAAGGATGTCATAGCAGCGCATTTGGAAAGAGGTGACATGATAGGTCCAAGTCAGCATGGATTTGTGAAAGGGAAATCATGCTTGACAAATCTTCTGGAATTTTTTGAGGATGTTTCCAGTAGAGTGGACAAGGGAGAACCAGCTGATGTGGTGTACTTCGACAAGGTCCCACACAAGAGATTAATGTGCAAAGTTAAAGCACATGGGATTGGGGGTAGTGTGCTGACGTGGATTGAGAACCGGTTGGCAGACAGGAAGCAAAGAGTAGGAGTAAATGGGTACTTTTCAGAATGGCAGGCAGTGACTAGTGGGGTACCGCAAGGTTCTGTGCTGGGGCCCCAGCTGTTTACATTGTACATTAATGATTTAGACGAGGGGATTAAATGTAGTATCTCCAAATTTGCGGATGACACTAAGTTGGGTGGCAGTGTGAGCTTTGAGGAGGATGCTATGAGGCTGCAGAGTGACTTGGATAGTTTAGGTGAGTGGGCAAATGGATGGCAGATGAAGTATAATGTGAATAAATGTGAGGTTATCCACTTTGGTGGTAAAAACAGAGAGACAGACTATTATCTGAATGGTGACAGATTAGGAAAAGGGGAGGTGCAACGAGACCTGGGTGTCATGGTACATCAGTCATTGAAGGTTGGCATGCAGGTACAGCAGGCGGTTAAGAAAGCAAATGGCATGTTGACCTTCATAGCGAGTGGATTTGAGTACAGGGGCAGGGAGGTGTTACTACAGTTGTACAGTGCCTTGGTGAGGCCACACCTGGAGTATTGTGTACAGTTTTGGTCTCCTAACTTGAGGAAGGACATTCTTGCTATTGAGGGAGTGCAGCCAAGGTTCACCAGACTGATTCCCGGGATGGTGGGACTGACCTATCAAGAAAGACTGGATCAACTGGGCTTGTATTCATTGGAGTTCAGAAGAATTGAGAGGGGATCTCATAGAAACGTTTAAAATTCTAACGGGTTTAGACAGGTTAGATGCAGGAAGAATGTTCCCAATGTTGGGGAAGTCCAGAAGCAGGAGTCACAGTCTAAGGATAAGGGGTAAGCCATTTGGGACCGAGATGAGGAGAAACTTCTTCACCCAGAGTGGTGAACCTGTGGAATCCTCTACCACAGGAAGTTGTTGAGGCCAATTCACTAAATATATTCAAAAAGGAGTTAGATGTAGTCCTTACGACTAGGGGGATCAAGGAGTATGGCGAGAAAGCAGGAATGGGGTACTGAAGTTGCATGTTCAGCCATGCACTCATTGAATGGCGGTGCAGGCTCGAAAAAACATTTTCTATGTTTTCGATCCTTCCTAAAGTGTGGTTCCCAGAATTGGACACAATACTCCAGCTGGGGCCGAACTAATGTTTTATACAGGTTTAGCATAACTTCCTGGCTTTTGTACTCTGTGCCTCTATTTATAAACCCCGGAATCCATATACTTCATGAACTGCTTTGTTAACCTTTCCTGACACTGTCAAAGATTTATGCACAAACATCCCCTTTAAAATTGTACCATTCAGCATGTATTGTCTCTCCTCATTTTTCTTACCAAAATGTATCACCTCACACTTCTCTGCATTGAATTCTTCCATCTGCCACGTGTCTGCCCATTCCACCAGCCTGTCTATGTCCTCTTGAAGTCTATTACTATCTTCCTCATTGTTTACTACACTCCAAAGTTTCATGTCATCTGCAAATTCTGAAATTGCGCCCTGTACTCCCAAGTTCAAATTATTAATGTGTATCAAAAACAGCAATGGTCCTTGTACTAAACCTTGGGGAACTCCACTGTATACCTCCTTCCAGTCCGAAATGCAGCCATTCACCACAACTCTCTGTTTTCTATCCCGTAACCAATGGTGTATCCATGTGGCTACTGCTCCTTTTATCCCATTGGCTTAAATTTTACTGACAAGCGTAGTATGTGGTACTTTATCAAGTGTCTTTTGAAAGACCACATACACATCAACTGCACTGCCCCTATCCATCCTCTCTGTTACCTCATCAAAAAACTCAATCAAGTTAGTCAAACACGATTTGCCCTTAACAAATCCGTGCTGGCTCTCCTTTATTAGTCCATGCTTGTCCCAGCAGATGTTAATTTTCTCCCAGATTATTATTCGTAAAACTTTCCCCAGCACCGATGTTAAAGTGACTGGCCTGTAATTGCCAGGTTTATCCTTCGCCCCTTTTTTGAACAGGGGTGTAACATTTGCAATCCTCCAGTCCTCTGGCACCATCCTCGTATCTAAGGAGGATTGGAAGATTGTGGTCAGTGTTGCTGCAATTTCTACGCTTATTTTCCTCAGCAACCAAGGTGTATACGGACTGGGTGACTTATCTACTCTAAGTACTGCCAGCCTTTCTAGTACCTCCTCTTTATCTATTTTTATCTCATCCAGTATCCCGGCAACCTCCTTGTTTATTATGGCTTTGGCAAAGTCCTCTTCCTTGGTAAATGCTGAAGTGATACTTGTACGGAATTTATCAAGTCTAAAAGCAGAAGTTATGCAATCAACAGTGGATTAAACTGCTTAATCTGAGGGAGGGACACTTCATAACTTACAATTAACTAACAAAGTCAGGAATGGATTATGAGGATTTTTCCCCACAGGTGAAATAAGATATCATTCTGTTTGTATAAAAGATGTAGAAATAATTTACAGTAAAATAAAGGAATGAGAGTTATTGGGGCCGAAATTGTCCCCTCTCCATAAGGTCCATTACCGGAATGGAGTGGAGAGGCCTTACTGACTGGGGGCAGATGGATGGGCCGACCCATATGAAATTGCCCCCGGGCCGGAAGCATACGGGTTTCCGCACCGTCCGTTTTCCCACTGCGTCGGGCGCATGCCAACCTCTTACCAACTGGCGGTGACCCCCTTACCAACCCCCGCAGGAAACTGCACCGTGCAGAATTGCCCCGCGGGAGCGGCGCCGCCACCGGTCGGGAAGCTGTGTGTGGCTGGGCTGCACATCCGCCCTTAAAGGGGAGGTTGCGCCGTTGGCGCCTCCGTATTATTTTTTATTGTCGGCCGACTGCCAGTTCGGGCCAACAACTATGCGCACAGGTTCACCCGGGCCGCCAATCGGCAACCTGGCACCCCCTCTTGGGTGCCAGGCCGCTGGCCCTGCCAAACCCCTCCCTGGTGGCCCAGTGGACCTAACCAAAAACTTTGCAGAGTTCGCAGTGGCCCTCCCCTTTAACTGAAGGGGAGGGACGTTGTGACGCATCAGTGCAATGCTGATGACTCGGAGCGACGGCTGTTCCGACCCGTCCGCACTTTCGCCCTGCTGACGGCCCCACATCCGCCCCGCTCCAAAAAAAAAACGAAGAGCTGAATTTCCCCAGATTGTCCGCCCAACAGAACACTTAAAAAACGGAAGGTGCGCCCAGTTTGGGGCAGAGGGCAATTTCGGCCCCATTATCTTTATTTAGCCTTAAAAGGGATAAGTGCAGGATGAACCTCCTTTATCCAGAACCACCCCTCGTCCAGAACCATTCCCAGTCACCGGGTGGCGCATGTGCACAACTCCGACATAAACAAATTGAACAAATTAAAGTCCTTCCTCGCTGCCGACTCCAGCAATCGCTGGCCTGACCCCGCGATCCACCGCCCCCCCACCCCCCATGATCTCTCTGCCGCATTCCCAGCCCCAAGCCAGCCCGCCCCGATATCCCCTTGCTCAGTACCTGTACCATCCAATTTAATGTAACCACCCCTCGTCCGGAAAAATCCCTTATCTGGAACAGGCCAGGTCCCAAGGGTTCCGGATAAGGGGGGGTTCAACCTGTACCACTTTAGTCACCCCCATTGTGCTATGTATTTTATCTCCTCCCAACAGAAGTCACTATCCCTTTAGTGGGGTTTTAAGCACAGACTCTAAATACTACTTCCTTCATAAGTGAATCATGGAACACCTCTGAATACAAAATTAGAAATTTCCTGAACACTATAACCTCTCCAGGCAAGTTACAAGTATGTTAATATTGGTCTAAAGTACCTGAACAAAGGATATTACATCAGGAGCTATGAAAGGAATTGGAGTTGTATGCACAATGTGATCACACAAGATGAAACTCTTTTAATTTCATCATTTTTTTTCAACTTGTATTAACTTGTATAAAATATAATAAATTGGCAAACAAGCAGAAGCTCTTTCAGAACATCAGATTTGAAATGGCTCACAAAGTATTTTTACAACTACACAGCAAAGAAGTGTTTTCTCAGCTTCAGTTAACACACTGATCTCAACAGCACAAAAGCAAAAGGCTGCAGATGCTGGAATCTGGAAAAAAACAGAAAATGCTGGAAATCTCAGCAGGTCAGGCAGCATCTGTGGAGAGGAAGCAGAGTTAACGTTTCGGGTCGATGACCCTTCGTCAGAACTGGAGAGTGTTCAGAAAGAACAGATTCTTAACCAGCACTGAAAGGGGGAGGGGAAGAAAGAACAAAAGAGAAGGTCTGTGATAGGGTGGAAGGCAGGAGAGATTAGCGAGACAAAAGGGATGTTGGTCCGAATTCAAATGGTAATGCCAGGAGTTAGAAAAACATTAGTCAAGATAGGGTGTGAATGGCAGGGATCCCCTGATCTCAGCAGTGCTTGTCCAAACCCTTCTGTTCGGTTTACAATTTTTATCTGCTGCCCAAGACTTATTTCAGCTCCATCCAATCTCTCAATCATGGTGTGTTGCGACTCTGGGAGAAGCTCTTCAGCCACAGGGAGAAGACAACTGAGGAGGATTCTTGCGATGACTTTCCCTGTGGTTGACAGCTATGTACAGCAGACATCTCAAAGCGCTGGAAGTACCACCAACGCTGCCTCCACAAGATCCTGCAAATTCATTGGGAGGACAGACACACCAATGTCAGTGTTCTCGCCCAAGCCAACATTCCTAGTATCGAAGCACTGACCACGCTTGATCAGCTCCGTTGGGCGGGCCACATCGTCCACATGCCCAACACAAGACTCCCAAAGCAAGCGCTCTACTTAGAACTGCTACACGGCAAGCGATCCCCCCCAGGTGGGCAGAGGAAACGTTTCAAGGACACCCTCAAAGCCTCCCTGATAAAGTGCAACATCCCCACCGACACCTGAGAATCCCTGGCCCAAGACCGCCCCAAGTGAAGGAAGAGCATCCGGGAGGGCGCTGAACACCTCGAGTCTCATCGCCGAGAGCATGCAGAAAACAAGCGCAGGCAGCGGAAGGAGCGTGCGGCAAACCAGTCCCACCCACCCTTTCCTTCAACCACTGTCTGCCCCACTTGTGACTGAGACTATAGGTCCCACATTGGACTGTTCAGCCACCTGAGAACTCACTTTTAGAGTGGAAGCAAGTCATCCTCGACTCCGAGGGACTGCCTATGATGATGATCATGTGTTTCAGTAACTTCCACCAATTTTCTTATCATCTATTATTATTTTCAAGTACTTTGCTAATGACTCTCCTTAGCCTGTGTGCTTTGTTTTATATCCTCTGGATATGATGCATGCAATTTGTTAGCATTTGAAACAGATTTTAAAAAGAAAACCGACTAGCAATCACAACAACTTGCATTTATATAGCGCCTTTAACGTAGTAAAATGTCCCAAGGTGCTTCATGTGTCACAGCCATGAGTCTCTTTCCCATCTCTCATTCTAGGGATGGTTGGACCTGACATTATAGTAAACATAGAAACATAGAAAATAGGTGCAGGAGTAGGCCATTCGGCCCTTCAATTAAATATGATCATGGCTGATCATGCAACTTCAGTACCCCATTCCTGCTTTCTCTCCATACTCTTTGATCCCTTAAGCCGCAAGGGCCATATCTAACTCCCTTTTGAATATATCTAACGAACTGACCTCAACAACTTTCTGTGGTAGAGAATTCCACAGGTTCACAATTCTCTGAGTGAAGAAGTTTCTCCTCATCTCGGTCCTAAATGGCTAATCCCTTATCTTTAGACTGTGACCCCTGGTTCTGGACTTCCCCAACATCGGGAACATTCTTCCTGCATCTCACCTGTCCAATCCCATCAGAATTTTATATGTTTCTATGAGATCCTCTCTCATTCTTCTAAATTCCAGTGAATATAAGCCTAGTCGATCCAGTCTTTCTTCATATGTTAGTCCTGCCATCCCGGGAATCAGTCTCGTGAATCTTCGCTGCACTCCCTCAATAGCAAGAATGTCCTTCCTCAGATTAGGAGACCAATTCAAGGTGTGGCCTCACCAAGGCCCAGTAAGACCTCCCTGCTGCTATACGCAAATCCTCTCGCTGTGAAGGCCAATATGCCATTTGCCTTCTTCACCGCCTGCTGTACCTGCATGCCAACTTTCAATGACTGATGTACCATGACACCCCCCCTTTTCCGAATCTGTCACCATTCAGATAATATTCTGCCTTCCTGTTTTTGCCACCAAAGTGGATAACCTCACATTTATTTACATTATACTGCATCTGCCATGCATTTTCCCACTCACCTAACCTGTCCAAGTCACCCTGCAGCCTCTTAGCATCCTCCTCACAGTTCACACTGCCACCCAGCTTAATGTCATCTGCAAACTTGGAGATATTACACTCAATTCCTTCATCTAAATCGTTAATGTGTATTGTAAAGAGTTGGGGTCCCAGCACTGAGCCCTGCAGCACTCCACTAGTCACTGCCTGCCATTCTGAAAAGGACCCGTTTATCCCGACTCTTTGCTTCCTGTCTGCCAACCAGTTTTCTATCCACATCAATACATTACCCCCAGTAGCATGTGCTTTAATTTTGTACACTAATCTCTTGTGTGGGACCTTGTCAAAAGCCTTTTGAAAGTCGAAATACACCACATCCACTGGTTCTCCCTTGTCCACTCTACTAGTTATATCCTCAAAAAATTCCAGAAGGTTTGTCAAGCATGATTTCCATTTCATAAATCCATGCTGACTTGGACTGATCCTGTCATTGCTTTCCAAATGCGCTGCTATTACATCTTTAATAACTGATTCCAACATTTTCCCCACTACCGATGTCAGGCTAACCGGTCTATAATTCCGTGTTTTCTCTCCATCTCCTTTTTATTTTAAAAGTGGGGTTACATTAGCTACCCTCCAATCCAGAGTCGACAGAATGTTGGAAAATGACCACCAATGCATCCACTATTTCTAGGGCCACTTCCTTAAGTACTCTGGGATGCAGACTATCAGGCCCTGGGGATTTATCGGCCTTCAATCCCATCAATTTCCCCAACACAATTTCCTGACTAATAAGGATTTCCTTCAGTTCCTCCTTCTCACTAGACCCTCGGTCCCCTAGTATTTCCGGAAGGTTATTTGTGTCTTCCTTAGTGAAGACAGAACCAAAGTATTTGTTCAATTGGTCTGCCATTTCTTTGCTCCCCATTATAAATTCACCTGATTCTGACTGCACGGGACCTACATTTGTCTTCACTAATCGTTTTCTCTTCACATATCTATAGAAGCTTTTGCAGTCAGTTTTTATGTTCCCTGCAAGCTTCCTCTCATACTCTATTTTCCCCCTCCTAATTAAACCCTTTGCTCTCTGCTGAATTCTAAATTTCTCCCAGTCCTCAAGTTTGCTGCTTTTTCTGGCCAATGTATATGCCTCTTCCTTGGATTTAACACTATCCTTAATTTCCCTTGTTAGCCACGGTTGAGCCACCTTCCCCGTTTTATTTTTACGCCGGACAGGGATGTACAATTGTTGAAGTTCATCCATGTGATCTTTAAATGTCTGCCATTGCCTATCCACCATCAACCCTTTGAGTATCATTCACCAGTCTATCATAGCCAATTCACGCCTCATACCATCGAAGTTGGCCATTAGATTGCAGATAGGTTTGCCTTGTAATAAATATGCATTCTTACGTCTGGAATTATCATTCAATCAACTCTCTTAATCAGGCCTAATTTGCCTATTAAATTACGATTCATTATAAGTGCTTCCCCCTGATTAAAAACCAGAAGTTGAATGATTATTTGTTCTGTTGAAAGGAACGCCATCTGACTGAATTATACCAATTAATCCTAATTTCTACATGTAAATTATGTTAGTTATAAAATAGTCTTTTTTAATCTAATCAGTCCTAATTGAAATTCTGCAGCAACATTACTTTTACAGTAAGGCTCACTACATTCTGCTCAGAAGAAAAGCAATTTTGTGATAAAATCATTCCGTTTTCAGTCAATATACATAGAAACATTTGAAACATAGAAAATTGGTGCAGGAGTAGGCCATTCGGCCCTTCGAGCCTGCACCGCCATTCAATGAGTTCATGGCTGAACATGCAACTTCAGTACCCCATTCCTGCTTTCTCGCCATACCCCTTGATTCCCCCTAGTAGTAAGGACTACATTTAACTCCTTTTTGAATATATTTAGTGAATTGGCCTCAACAACTTTCTGTGGTAGAGAATTCCACAGGTTCACCACTCTCTGGGTGAAGAAGTTTCTCCTCATCTCGGTCCTAAATGGCATACCCCTTATCCTTAGACTGTGACCCCTGGTTCTGGACTTCCCCAACATTGTGAACATTCTTCCTGCATCTAACCTGTGGAAACCCGTCAGAATTTTAAACGTTTCTATGAGATCCCCTCTCATTCTTCTGAACCCCAGTGAATTACAAGCCCAGTTGATCCAGTCTTTCTTGATATGTCACTCCCGCCATCCCGGGAATCAGTCTGGTGAACCTTTGCTGCACTCCCTCAATAGCAAGAATGTCCTTCAAGTTAGGAGACCAAAACTGTACACAATATTCCAGGTGTGGCCTCACCAAGGCCCTGTACAACTGTAGTAACACCTCCCTGCCCCTGTACTCAAATCCCCTCGCTATGAAGGTCAACATGCCATTTGTTTTCTTAACCGCCTGCTGCACCTGCATGCCAACCTTCAATGACTGATGTACCATGACACCCAGGTCTCGTTGCACCTCCCCTTTTCCTAATCTGTCACCATTCAGATAATAGTCTGTCTCTCTGTTTTTAACCACCAAAGTGGATAACCTTACATTTATCCACATTATACTTCATCTGCCATGCATTAGCCCACTCACCTAACCTATCCAAGTCACTCTAAAGCCTCATAGCATCCTCCTCAAAGCTCACACTGCCACCCAACTTAGTGTCATCCGCAAATTTGGAGATACTACATTTAATCCCCTCGTCTAAATCATTAATGTGCAATGTAAACAGTTGGGGCCCCAGCACAGAACCTTGCGGTACCCCACTAGTCACTGCCTGCCATTCTGAAAAATACCCATTTACTCCTACTCTTTGCTTCCTGTCTGCCAATCAGTTCTCAATCCACGTCAGCACACTATCCCCAATCCCATGTGCTTTAACTTTGCACATTAATCTCTTGTGTGGGACCTTGTCAAAAGCCTTCTGAAAGTCCAAATACACCACATCAACTGGTTCTCCCTTGTCCACTCTACTGGAAACATCCTCAAAAAATTCCAGAAGATTTGTCAAGCATGATTTCCCTTTCACAAATCCATGCTGACTTGGACCTATCATGTCACCTCTTTCCAAATGCACTGCTATGACATCCTTAATAATTGATTCCATCATTTTACCCACTACCGATGTCAGGCTGACCAGTCTATAATTCCCTGTTTTCTCTCTCCCTCCTTTTTTAAAAAGTGGGGTTACATTGGCTACCCTCCACTCCATAGGAACTGATCCAGAGTCTATGGAATGTTGGAAAATGACTGTCAATGCATCCGCTATTTCCAAGGCCACCTCCTTAAGTACTCTGGGATGCAGACCATCAGGCCCTGGGGATTTATCGGCCTTCAATCCCATCAATTTCCCCAACACAATTTCCCGACTAATAAGAATTTCCCTCAGTTCCTCCTTCTTATTAGACCCTCTGACCCCTTTTATATCCGGAAGGTTGTTTGTGTCCTCCTTAGTGAATACCGAACCAAAGTACTTGTTCAATTGGTCTGCCATTTCTTTGTTCCCTGTTATGACTTCCCCTGATTCTGACTGCAGGGGACCTACGTTTGTCTTTACTAACCTTTTTCTCTTTACATATCTATAGAAGCTTTTGCAGTCCATTTTAATGTTCCCTGCAAGCTTCCTCTCGTACTCTATTTTCTGTGTCCTAATAGTTCTTCTTCTGATTATACCACCCGTATCTTCCTATCTGAGACCAAGGCCAGAATCTTACCAGCCCTGCGAGTGCTAGTTTGGAGGCGGGCCTGCTGTCAAAATGGCCTTGATTGACAGCGGTGCAGTCGTCCACTCTGAACCCGCCTCCTTGTGAATTTCCAAAGTGCCGGCTCTGCCTGCGGTTTGCAAACCGGGCACTAGGGGCCTGTCAGGCAATTGTGATAGTTAAGAAGCTGCTTAAAGCTATTTACCTGGTTCAAAGGTTTTTTTATGAGCTTCACGTCCCTGGGAGATCACGTCAGGGAAGTGATTCAGGTTCTCAACAACTCTGGATTGGTTTGACTAGTTGACAACTGCAGAAGTGGTATAAAAGCTACCATTTTACAGCTGTTCAATTTCCAATCTCAGAAGCTGAAGCCTTCAGGATTTGGAATATACTTTTCAACTTTATGGCAGTTTGAAGTGTTTGCAGTGAGCTCTCTATCCAGTGTCACCTCGTTGGAGCAACCTCTCTCACCACTGACAGATCGCTTCTGTCATCTCAACTTCAGCTGCCATCAATTCCATCAGCATTGGTGCCCTTGAAAAAAAACTCACCTTGGTCCTCAGAATCCCACCACGATCATCCCCAACACCAGCAGCAACAGGCACACCAGCAGCACCACCAACAATACCAGCCTTCTCCGCAACACCTGATGCTGCACAGGACACAGGGCAGCAGCACCCGACCACACTGCTGCCCGGGAGGCCAGGGATGGCCTCACCATGGCCACATTTACTTCACTTCATGCTGTGCACTCTGGCTGCCACATGATGCACCAGGTTGGCACCACCCTGCACCAACACCATAAAGCATCCCTACAATGCCCAAGCCATTCCTTTCACACTCATCGCCATTGCAGGGGGGTGGTGGGGGTACCGTTATACCTCACCATTTACTGCAACTCACTAAACCACTTCCAAAGGTGCACACAGATCTGTCCAAGAACGCAAGGTGCTAAAAATAAAGATTTCAATGTTTGACAACACATTAGCAGAAACTTTACATCAGCATTGGCGGTAACACCTACCCTTGTGTGTTGTTAGTTGGTATGATTGGACAAGGAGGAGAGTGAATGTGAGGGCTGGCTAGTGAGATGGGGATGTGATAATGTAGATAGAGAGGTTTGGGTGGAGGTGCAAGGTAACTTGGTGCGAGTAAGGATATACAGGAGTAGGGTAGGGAATGTGGGGGGGATGTGATGAGTGGCACAGCAGGATGAGGTTGAGTGTGGCTTTGCAGTAACGTTTAGTGATCTACTGAGATCATTGAAAGGTTTGCACCACTGCAGCCAGGTCCTCCTGACGATACCTGCTTGTGCCCTCTTGTGCAATTTGCACCCAGGCTGCGTTGGTCTCCTGGGGAGGTCTCTTCTGCCCATGGGAAGGGAAGAGAACATCCCTGCGTGTGGTGACTCCCTCCACGGGAGAGCCTGGGTGCAGCTGTGCACCTCTGTGCTGATTGTCAGTGTTTGCAGCACCTCAATGCTGCAGGACACTGACAGCACAACTGTCAAAATGTATGTGTGCGCGGGCTCTTTAAGGAAACCGGCTGATGACACGTCATCGAATGACATCATCAGACCCACTTCCTTTTAATTGGCCGGGAACCTCGCTTAACAAACCCAATCTAGGGAAAGTCATGGGGGGAGCCGACATGGAGCCAGGAGCGGAGTCGCAGCCCGCCTCAGATGTCACCGCCTCTCTCCCACCTCGGTAGGAAAAATTCAGCCCCAACTAACTCAACACAGACCAGGAAATAAACTGGGGACCTTCTGGTTTGTGCATATTAGTGCTGCACTGAGCAGTACCATTACCCATTAAGCCACCAGGAGAGTTCCTAATTATAAGTTTTAACATAAATAGCACAAATAAACTTTCCAAATTCACCAATTCCATGAATGTCTCCTTCTCTAATCGCCATAGCGGTTGCCTTATCGGAGCTTTGTTTTTCCCCAATATTTTTAAAAAAATATCTTTTCTCCCCTCAAAAAAGATATCAAAATTGATATCTTTACACAGGACATCACAAAGAGCTTGTTGAAGTGTGGTCACTGTTGCTATGTAAGCCAATGTTAAAGATGCTGAATCATGCTGAAGTGAGGTTCAATGGACAGTGGGAGCACCCCCTGCGCCCCGCATTTTGACAAAGTGGCCATTCTTTATGTGTGAGCCTGGACATTCTTTATGAGTGAACATTAGCAAGCTATGCAACCATGGGAGAAGCAGCATTACAGCCGATCGTGACATTTACATTTTGGAGAGGGTTCAGAGAAGACGAGAGGAAAATTCTGGAGCTCAAAAATTTATGAGCAGGGCCAACGGAAAACAGCAGAGATTGTAGGCTTCTTCCCTCATTTCTTCTGCAGAAATTGCAAGCCATGTGGATAGGTATTGGTATTGTCCCTCGCCTTCTCCCAGCTTCTCCTCTTACTCTCAATTAACACGGACGCTCCACCTCCCCTCTAGCTCACTTAGGAACAGGAGTAGGCAATTCAGCCCATCAAGTCTGCTCCACCATTTGTTAGCCATGCCAGCTCTACCTTTTTAATTCCAATTCTCTGCACGTTCTCCATCTGCCTCAATACCCTCACTTTCAAAGTAAGTATCCGTCATGTATGTACTTTTGGGATCACTAGCCACTAGATGGCGTCACCGTTGGAGGTCATTGGGCTACATGCACGTGTGTGCAGCTCAAGTATAAAAGGCCAGCCATTTTGTATATTAGTCACTTTGGGCCTTAATAAAGCAGAGCCAAGGTCATACCTCTTGGATTTAAACAGTACTCAGTCTAACAGTTATTGCATACACAACAGTATCTACCTTCCTTTTAAAGGCAGCAATTGACTTTGCATCACTGACCTTCTTGGGCAGTCAGTTCCACAACTCTGTCAATTAACCTTTAAAGAGTTCTAATTCTAAGAATTTGGCCGCTGTACTGGATTCCCCTTCTAGAGGGAAGAGTCGTTCCCTATTGACCCCATCAATTCCCTTCATTGTTTTAACACCTCAATCAGATCAACACTTAATCTCATCTCCGAAGAATATAACCTAAATTTATCGAGTCTTTCAATACTTGAGCCCAGATAGTCTCTTCAGTCTCTTCATCCTAATGAATCATCGCTCGGCTTTCTCCAAGGCCAGTACTGTATATCCTTCCTGAGGTGGACACCAAAACTAACCATAATATTCCACCTGTAATCGAACTGGCATCCTTTATAATGGCAACAGCATACTCTTCTCCTTTATCCTCCCCCCGCTGTTCAAACTAGCACTCTAATCCCCATCCCCCCAATTCACGCTAAGTCTTTTCTCCATTCCCTAATTAATGTCAGCACTCATCTCCTCGTCCCCAAAATTCGGAATAGCATTCTTCATTTCCCTCCTCACAGCTCATACTGGTACTCTCTCTTCACCACCCCACCCCGCCCCACCGCCCCCCTTGTCCAATTCACTGAATCAGTCTTTCTCCAACTAGCTTTTCAGTCACTCCAAGCTCCTACCTGATGCTACAATGCTACTACTGCTCTGGGCGATTGAACAGAGCTGCACACTGCATGGGCATTCCCGGTCTCTCAAAACTACTGAGGAGTGAGGAATTCCTGCTTACAGCAGCATTCAATCTCTTGTAGCAACATCATCATCAAGTAGGAACTGGCAATGGGTCAGGCAGCAGAGCAGGACAATTTTCACTGAGCATTTTAATTTTCGCAGCTTCCATGATAAAAACGCAGCCATGATTTTTCATTGGTTCTGGTTGAAGAAAGACTCACATAACAGTAGTTGGTATCATTGGCAAATAGAATAAGAATTGACGTAATCCAAGCTTTTAAAATGCTGAACAGCACAATATGGAATGTAATTATTTACTGAAACTGTAACTTCAGGACAATAGAAAATCAGAAATCCACAATTACAATTAGAGACTAGCAGATATGTGTAGCATTCTCCTAACATAGCTAATGTTATGTTTACCAACTGTTTATTCAAAAAGAACTGGAGATGAATGAATATCTGGTTTAGAGTGGCTTTGAAGCTTGAATGGATAACTATAGATGTAGATGATCAAATATTTACAGAATTGTATGGTTCTGCCATGCTGGGATGAAGTAAATATCATCTGTGGAATGCAACCAGTCAAGCTTGAAGAATCTAGATTACAATGCATTAAATTCAAAATCGTCATCCTCATTTACAGGTCCCTCTATAGACTTGTCTCCTGCAGCCCTACATATCAGCATGTGTCCTCCACTTTTTCAACTCTGGTCTTCTTTACATTCCTTCTGTTCCACCATCTGGGCCATACACTTTGGCACACCTTCCTATACCTCCTTCCCCTTACTACCTCTCCCCTCATTTTAAAAGCCTTCTCAAAATCTTGTTCTGTGACCATGCCTGCGGTTAGCTCCCCAAATTCTTCTACTGTATCTCAACATCGGTTTCCCACTGTGAAACAACTTGGGACATTTATTATATTATAAACACTATGGCAAGAACTTCCACATGGTTCACCTGATCTCCCATCATAACTTCAGCAGAAGATCAACAGAAACCCTGGAAAATTAGCGTAAATGGTCATTTTTGCCATTTCTCTCGGGGTTTAATCAAGAACCCCTGTGGAAATGTCAGGCATATATATAAAAATGTAAATACAAAAACAAAATACTGCGGATCCAAGACAAAAATGCTTTATTTTTTTTAATCATAGATGTATCCGACAAGGCTAGTTGTCTGTCGTGCATGGGAATCATCCTTCCCAGTCCTAGAGGTTGATTTCCAGCTTACTAATTTGAATATTCAGTACTCACCAACTTCCCAGAGTAACATTGCTCTTTAATTTTAACTAAGTTGTATCTTACAGATAGGATCACCTGCTTATTGATGATCTAGCTGCTTACATGTGGCATTGCAATTTTAGAAGAAGGAATGGGACAATATTTATTATTCAAAATATAATTAATGAGGAACTGAGTAGCACAGTAGGTACGTGCGTTGTCCTTTCACCTTGGGACGAAGTTTCAATCCAATCCAGACTGATGGAAGAAATGTTTTCTTTCTCCAACAGCTGTAACAATATAAAAGAAAGATATTTGCGTAACTTCAAGCCAGTGTGGAATGTAAAACCGTCATTTGGCAAGAATTGGCAGTCTCACTTGGAGTGGCCACTAGTGTGATGCAGTAGTTGGGAGGATGCTTCACAGGTTGGGGTTGATGCAGAAGGAGCATAATTCTGTTACTGAAGTATAAAAGAACCCTTTTACACATTCTGACTTTAGAATTATAATAAACAGCAAGATACAAAATGAGTAACAAGAAGATTCAAAACTACAACAGCATAGATACTGCTTCTAGTTTGTGTGGTTCTATTTAGCTATCAGATCCTACTGTTAGGAACTGTACATCCCTCTCGTGTTTTATGCAGGGCAAATAATTGGCAGATGAATTTCAACACAGATAAATGCGAGGTAGTACATTTTGGTAGGAAGAATAGGGAGGTCACTTATTACTTAGAAGGTGTGAGTCTGGGTGGGGTAGAGGAACAAAGGGATCTCGGAGTACAAATACACCAATCACTAAAAGTTAGCAAGGCCACAAAAAAAGCAAACCAAGCACTAGGGTTTACTTCCAGAGGTATAGAATTGAAAAGTAGTGAAGTTATGCTAAATCTGTATCTAACCTACTGCGTACAGTTCTGGTCGCCATATTATAAAAAGGATACAGAGGCACTGGAGAGGGTGCAGAGAAGGTTTACAAGGATGATACCAGAAATGCAAGGGTATACATATCAGGAAAGGATGAACAGGCTGGGTCTCTTTTCTCTTGAGGGGGTGACCTAATGGAGGTCTTTAAAATTATGAAAGGTTTTGATAGAGTGGATACAGAGAGAGTGTTTCCACTTGTGGGGGAAGAGCATAACTAGATGCCATCAATATAAGATAGTCACCAAGAAATGGGGAATTCAGAAGAAACTTCTTTACCCAGAGAGCAGCGAGAATGTGGAACTCGCTACCACAGGGAGTGGTTGAAGCGAATAGTATAGATGTATTTAAGGGGAGGCTAGACAAGTATATGAGGGAGAAGGGAATAGAGGGTTATACTGATAGAGTTAGATGAGGAAAGACGGGAGGAGGCTCGACTGGAGCATAAACGCCGGCATGGAATGGTTGGGCCGAATGGCCTGTTTCTGTGCCGTATATCCAATGTAATTTGTTGGCCATTTAAAAAAAGACTAACAATGTACCCAGTGCACTTTACAGGCAAGTAGTTGCTGGAGACAGCTGTAGAAAGCATCCTTAAGAAACATCTGACACATGGGAGTGCATTACTGCTTGAACATTTTCACCAACCCATTGGACCTGCTACAGCTTCAACGTCCCTGGTTCAATGTTAAATGTAGCTGTAGTGGACAGCTCTTCATTTCAGCTCCTGAATAATAGTACTTGATAATTTATCTGATTTAAATTAAGCTTTCAAATTAAAAAGCTTGGATCCTTTCCAATAGCATTTAGCTTTCATACTCACCCACTTGCATCAAATGAATACAGACTATGCATGTTCAAATAAATTAAAAACTCAAGTTAAATGCAGAATTTTTTTTTAAATCTTTAACCTGTAAAATCTATTTGAATACACATTACAAACTTGTGCATAACAAGCTAAGTGAATAAAACTGATACACACATCAACTCCAAATTCACTAGATAAGTTATCAAATCATTTATAGAGTAAGCTTAACATTTATATTAAAGAAAATGTATACACAAACCTTCTGAAATACTGGACATCATGGCAGAAATGTTGCGTAAATTAGTATGCACAAGCTTAACTGAAAAATCCTTGCCATGCCTTTACGGAACTTGGAACGTACACTCCTGTTATTAGGGCTAACATATTAATGAACTGTGCTAATTAAACCTCATTTGTATAAGCAAATTAACATTAATTAGAAGAAATATTTTCCTCGATAATATGCAAAATGCAAATCCTTTATAAAAATTCAACAGTATAATTGTAATGTCATAAGAGAGACCATATTAATGATTTATGCTAATTAGTTAAAATTTCATATAGATATTAGCTTAGTTACAAAATAGACTTTCTCCTATAATTCCAAAATGCCAAGTCTGATCTTTATGAAACTTAGGGGTGTAATTGTTATTCATTGGGGAGGATGTATTAATGTATTATGCTAATTGAACCTAATTTACAAATGAGGTTAATTACAAATCAACTTTTCCTGCAACTCAAGAAGTCCTGGCTTGAAATGTTGACAATAGAAGTAAGGCCACAATGGACCTAACTTTAGGGAATAGAATACAGCAGAATGCAACAGAAAGTAGAAACATGCAAGAAAAGCAACTGTATGAACCCTAGCTTACTGAATTAAAAGGTGCAATAGAGCAGCGGCACGCCCTATTGTAATTTAACGCTGGCCGGGTGGGTTTCCCAGGGCTCGGGAAACCCGGCAATCAAAGGAAGGCGGGAGCAGTCGGATGAAGCAGGTAAGTACTTTTTATAGCACTGCTTGTGGGCCAGGAGGAACTTGAGTGCTAGCTCTCCCACCCCCACCCTCCGATGGCCCCTCAAGCAAATCTTCTGCCGAGATTAGCCGGCCCGCCATCAGGGGGCTAACGAAGCTCAAGTGGGGGCTGTGGAGAGAAGATGGCAGGAGTTACATCGGGGGGGTGGTGGATCTAGACCTCTGCCATCAATTTTTAATCGCATATGGAGAGAAATCGCAGAGGAGGTCTCTGCCTCAGACAGTGGTCAGGAGTGGCAAACAGTGCCGAAAAAAGTTCAACGATCAGTCAAGGGTCGTTAGAGTGAGTACAATTTATATTGATGCACTCTTTCATTACTTCAATTATAAATCTGACACATTATTAGTTCTCATGCTGTTGCTGTCTCTGAGCTCTCTGTGGGTTGCCTCCTAAAATGCATGACACATCAGTAGGCTTAGTGTGGCACCCTATTTGCCATGAATGATCTTTACACATTATTATTTCTGAGATCTCATAAGATGTCTCCGCACTTCGATGTCCTCCTGATGAACAACTTGCAACTTCCAAGGCCATTAAACAGAGGACTGTATTACATTCAGACAGTATGGTAAGTGCTTTGGTGGCTATCTGTGTGTGCCACAAGAGCAGATGGACCCTCTTGTAACCATTCCCATTTTCATCTTTGCAGGCAAAGAAGTCCCATAATCGGCGCGAGCAGGTGAGGACAGGCGGCAGTCCGCCTCAGACCCTGCCATTTACCAACCTGGAGGAACGAGTGGCAGGCCTCATCGGCGTCTCAGGTCGGGCAACTGCCATTGGGGGCGCTGACCCTCGCTTGGAAACTGAGGGTAAGTTCTGCACACAACCTGGGCTGGGTTGGGGCAATGTCATGCAGTGTCTGTGAACTAGGGTTGGGGCAATGTCATGAGGTGTCTGTGGCTAGATATAATGGAGTAGCGGCGTTTGTTCAAATGAGCCTGTGCTATGTGACCTTACTCATGTCACCCTGCCCCCTCCCCTGCTGCTAACCACTCTTCTGTTGTTTTCTACTTCTAGATGACCAGCCATAGCAGCAGCATCACTCAAAGCAACGCTCTACGTCAGGCCATCATGTGGAGGAGGAGGAGGAAGAAGAAGAGGACGAGTTTGCAAATCAGCCAACTCCGGGGTAGATGCAATCCACCCCTCTTTTACCACCGGCTCTCACCTCGCCTGAGGACGATGACGTAACTTTCTCGTGATTCGACAGCTCCGAGGCTCCTGGGACTAATGGCGTGCAACAACACAGTTCTGGAGTCTAATCCCATATACCATCTCTCCGGAGGGTGAGTCGGCAAAGTTGGTCTGCTGACAGACAGGCAGACGTGGAACTGGACACGGTGGGACTGTCTAGGGAGAGCGTCCAGTTCACCAGTCAGCTTCTTGATGTCCTAGGTAGGATTCCCGCAACCATCGAGAGTCTCACTGTGACCATTATGGAGGCAGGATCGCAGATTGTCAGTGCGAGCCGTGAAACCTGTGAGGCCATCAGTGCCCAGACGAGGCTGGTGGCCTCCAGCAGTGGCACTTGAGTCCCAAAGAGTGTGGCGCGAAGCCTTGCCGAATCTGGTGCATCACAGGCACAAGCTCTGCTACAGCTTGGGCTAGCGATGCAGTCCATAAACCTTTCTGCCATACTCTCTGCGTTCCCCACTGGCACACCCAAACCCCAACCACCTGTGACTGTCGACACTGATGAAGAGGCTCGCCAGTCAGAAGCCGGGCCTGCCATGCCACAAGCTGGCCCAGTGTGTCCCTAGACAGCGTCTCCATTGTCTCGCCCTCCCAACGTTGCTGCAAGCCATCTTAGTACCACTTGGGTTAAGAGCAGCAGGCAAGGGAGGGGGATAAGAGTAAGAGGGGGGAAAGCCGGTGGTAAAAGATAGTGGGGCAGGGGTTGCTGCATTTATGTTGTTGATGCTGGATGTATATGTTTTATTGGCCCAGAAATTCCGACGTCCCGGGCCCGTATGGAGCGTCTACGGACCTGGAAAAGCATCGGAAAAGCCGGTTGTCAGCACGCAATGCACATGAAGCTTGACAGGTCCTAGACATCTCGGGAGCGAGGATATCTGCATGAGCAAGATTGCGGGATTTACACACATCTTGCCCGGCAAATGTCCTCAAAACTCTTGCGCCTGATAAAAGCAGGCACATAGTCTACTGTTACAGGCGTAGAGTTTTAAAACATACTTAAAACATTTTTTAAAAATTTTAAAAACACATTTTTAAAAACCTTGCCCAATACATTACATTTATTTTTAACCAGAATTAAAAAATGTTTTTAAATCGGCAAATTTATTTCCTTAAAAAATATTTATAACAACTTTAATTTCTATTTGTGTATTTATGTGAGGTGTTTTTTGAATGTTTTAAGTAATGTTTGTGTGTTTTGGGGTGTTTCTCATTCATAGCAATAGGAGATTCGGACTTAGGAATCTCCTGTTACTATGAGTGAGAAAATACTTACCTGTGATTGGGTGTCCAGGCCCACATGACTCCTGCTGACGTCCCGACGTGAATGTGCTGCTACGTGCAGTCACGAGAGGCCTCCGGACCGGGATTCTTTACTGCTTTGCCCGCAGGAAGACCTCGAGAGGAATTTCAGGGCCAATATGTTCTGATGTATCTTGTTCATAATGTTGTTGTTGTTGAATTATCACACTGCTGGATGCAGCTAATTTGTTATCTTATTGAAGTTTACAAAGTTGACATAGTTTACAATGTTTAATAAATTATTTTGTTCACCTTAACCATTCCTGTGTAGTGTCTCATTTGCAGAATAAGAGGGGGAATAGTCAGCATGGTGATATACAGTGGCCAGGCAACGGTCAAACAAAGTGTTCACTTATGAGCTGCTGACGTAAGGCCTTTGCAGCGGTGAAGTTTCCACGACGCCTCCCCCGTGGTTGTGGTGGTGCTGGTGGCATGGGTTCCTCGCCAGGCTCCTCTTCCTCCCCCTTCCCCCCCCCCCCACCCCTCTCTCTCCTGAGGTGGTCCTGCAATTCCCATTGGCAAATCCTGTCCCCTCATGATAGCTCAGTTGTGTAGCATGCAGCACACCACCATGAACTCAGAGACCTGCTGAGGGGAGTATTGCAGGCAGCCTCCAGAGTGGTCCAGGCATCGGAAGTGCTGCTTGAGCACTCCAATTGTCTTTTCGACGATGTTGCGTGTGGCTGCATGGCTCTCATTATAGCAATGCTCGGCTTCTGTCCGAGGGTTCAGGAGAGGGGTCATGAGCCAGGTGGCGAGGCCGTAACCTTTGTCCCCCAGCATCCAGCCCTGGCCTTGTGGTTGAAGCTCGAACATGCCTGAGGCACTGCTCTCATGCAAGATGAAAGCATCATGGACACTCCCTGGATATTGGGCACTGACTGCCATGATGCGCTGAGTACAGTCATGAACGATCTGTACGTTCAGGGAGTGGAATCCCTTTCGGTTTTGGTAAACCTCTGGATTGTGTAAAGACGCGCTCAGGGCGATGTGCCTACAGTCAAGGACACCCTGAACCTTGGAGAAGCCAGAAAATCGTCCAAAACCTGCAGCCCTCTCATTCTGGGTCTCCTTGGTTATTGGGAAGTTTATGAAGTCCATTCTGCATGCGAACAGTGCAGTAGTCACCTGGCGAATGAAGCAATGTGTAGCGCGCTGCAAAATGGAGCATATGTCCTCCGCTGGCACAAATATTTAACTAACAGTTTCTCATTTAGGCAATACACTCAATAAATTAAACTAGATATTAAAATATAGAACTGGAGAGGTTATCCCCAGATAGTCATTAAGTGCATAGCAATCCTACCAACCAGGACTCTGTAGATACTTCCACACTAAATGCTCAAAGTTGCTAAGACAAGTAAAAGGTAGATATGGCCCCAGTTAAATCGGAGCAAAGTGCTCAGACTTCAGATCTGCAGTCGCTGACAAGTACGAGGACAACGGCCGGTTTCTAACTGAGGAGCTGGATTGAACGGTACCTCATACCGCACTAACATCAAAAGTAACAAACAAGCTCCAGTTCAATACCAAGAATATCAAGATAAATAATTTTAACAGTTAAATGGTAGCTTAAACATTTCTTTATACCTTCTACAGAGAGTTTTACACAGCTTTCTTTTTTCTCTTGAAGTTTCAAGCATTTGCTGCACATGCACACTTTTTGAAAACTGTGCAGCTCCCAGGGTTAAACTGGCAACATTTATACTTCAAGTGAAGGAGACTTTCATGTTTCTGTATTGCACAAACTCCCTCCTTCCACTTTCATACTCATAACCTGGATGTCTAACACCTCTCATTCTTTGTGGGAGCCAAAAGGAGGAGGAGGCTACGTGGATGTTAAAACGTTAATGGTTGACAACCAGTCTGGTCAGAGAGCTCTTTGTAAAGAATGACAAAACTCGTCAAAATACACAAGTCACTTTTGGATTGGGACCAAGACTTTGAGCATCAAAGCCAGGGATAGGGCAGGAAATGGGAGACTAGATCACACCAGTCCGAGGGCTACAACAGAGGCTCACAAATGTCACAGTTGGCTGGTAGGCTATATAATGAGTACCCCCTGTTGTAGACTTTCCTTCCCTTTTAAGCATGTTCTGGAAAGAGCCTAGTACATGAAATCCTTGAATGGTGTCTTAAAGCAGCAAACATAAATGTGATTGTAGTAATCTATTGCTGCGTTAGTACAATCAATCGCACTTGTGCAAGGAGCAGAGCTCTGTACGTCTGTAAAATTCTGCTTTATTATCCCTCTGCCTCAGATCTCTGCGGATCGTGCTCTTGGACCATCTGATTCACCTTCCTTCCCTCCCTGAGGAGGAGCAACTGTGGCAGGCACATGACATAACCAGAACCCAAAACTGATTTGTGCCTTTCTCGATGGCACAGTTGAGATTGGAAACCTGTTGCCTGGATAATCCCACATTAGGGCATCAACATGCTCTGTTGTTGCTTTTCTTCCAAATTGTGTTTTTTAAAATAAAATTCAACATCAAAAAGGTACAAAAATAAAAATGCTTTTACATTACCAGGATGGGAAAGCATGTGTACTTTAAAAGTTCCACTGGACATTTGACTGAAATAACTCATGTCACTTTTTTGTTTTAGAACACCAGTATATTATCACAAATTTAGGAACAATATTAAATTGTAACAATCAAAAATAAAGCAGATATTTGATACTTTATTTAATTTCTACTTGTTTCTCATTTAAATTAGAATAGGATTAAAGTATAATAAAAGGGGAAAAAAAAAAAGAGTACAAGAGTACCTGCTTAGTGATAGACAAAGCGTCCTCCTGCTCTGTCAGACCGCCAGTTTCCATTGTACATCACTGAAAGAAAAAGTTTGATCCGCCTTATCGCATACTGGGGAACAAAACAAAAAGAATGAATTTAGTTCGAAGAATACGAGCAACATAAAATGACTTTGGTTAACCTGGCTCTAAAATGTATGGTAAATGTCTTATGTAGCATTGCACTGAATAACTCTCATGCATACAAATTCTCAAGAAATACTTGTCCATCAGTTGTTCAGTTATGTGAACAAGGCCTTCTGATGCAAAACATAAGCCGAAGCATGTTGAGACATAAATTAGTGATTGTGACTGAATTTAATTAGTGGAATATTTATGAAGCCTATTTTCCTGAACTTTTCCCCTGGGGAATGCCTATACCCCAGGCACAAAGGTCAGGAAAATGGGGATGGAGGCCCAGTATTATACATTGCCCAGGATAGTTAGGGTTCCCCAAGGAAATCAGCAGAGTCTGCGCCTGCATTAGGCAGAGACAAAGTATACCAATGTAGTCAGAGAATAAGACCTGAACTACCATTGGCCTCTTTTGCCCCATCAGGCCCCAACCCCCACATGTTCCCGCCCATTAATCTCTTCTCCCAAACTGTCTGCAGCCTCTTTTTTTGTCTTCAAGGTGCCACAATCATCATTTTCCCCAACATCATCCAGTTCCCATCTTTATGTTCTTGCCTTCAAGCATTTAAGTATAAATTTTCTGTTTCGAAGAATGAATGAGTGGAAAATCATAGACTGGAGGTGCACAAATTATCCTGATTACGTATTCCTAGTGTGTACTCGGAGTCCTCAAGTATTTTTCACCAGCATGGATCTTAGATTAACTTTCCCATAATTACTAGTTTTGTTTCTTACTACTTTAAAAAATATATATTGTTACTACATTTGCCATCGGCCAATCCTTCTCCAGTACCTATAAAGCGCTCAAAAATATCAACCAAAACAACACTAATTTCCTCCTTGGGAATTCTAAGATCTATCCTGTCTGATTCAGGAATGGTGTAGATATTTAATCCTATCATTTTTTGCATCACATTCTTTACCAATTTCTACATGTGCTATAGATTGCTTAACCCCATTTACTATGACTAAAAATTGTCTATACTCCTCTAAAATGAGGTGAAGAATCCATTCAATAGATCTGCCAAACCCTGACCATCCGTAATAGGTTTACCCAATGTATCCTTTAACTGATCCACCTGTTCTTCCACCTTCCTTCCATTAAAGTAATGTTAAAACCTTTGCAGGACCTTCCTGCTGCCCTCTGTAATTTGTCTATATTTTCTAATACAGGTTGAACTTATCCGGCACCGCCCCTCGTCCGGCACCATTCCCGGCCACCGGGTGGCGCATGCGCAGAACTCCGACATGAACAAATTGAAGTCCTTCCTCACTGCCGACTCCCACAATCGCTGGCCTGACCCCGCGATCCACCGCCGCCACCGCCCCCCCGCCCCTCCCCACCATGATCTCTCTGCTGCACTCCCAGCCCCAAACCAACCAGTCCCAATATCCCCTTGCTCAGTACCTGTACCATCCAATGTAACGTGACCACCCCTCGTCCAGCAAAATCCCTTATCCGGCACAGGCCAGGTCCCAAGGGTGCCGGATAAGAGAGGTTCAACCTGTACTTTCTTTAGTTAGAAAGAGGACTTGTATTTATATGGCACCTTTTACCACCTCAGAACATCCCAAAGCGCTTTACAGCCATTGAAACACTTTTGAAGTATAGTTACTGTTGTAACGTGGGAAACGCGGCAACCAGTTTGCGCACAGCAAGCTCCCACAAACAGCAATGTGATAATGACCAGATCATCTGTTTTTTGTTATGTTGATTAAGAGATAAATATTGGTCAGGACACCGGGGTTAACTCCCCTGCTCTTCTTCAAAATAGTGCCATGGGATCTTTTACATCCACCTGCGAGGGCAAATGGGGCCTCGGTTTAACGTCTCATCGAAAGACGGCACCTCCGACAGTGCAGCACTCCCTCAGTACTGTACTTAAGTGTCAGCCTAGATTTTGTGCTCAAGTCTCTGGAGTGGAACTTGAACCCATATCTTCTGACTCAGAGGTGAGGGTGTTACCCGCTGAGCCACAGCTGACACTAATCCTGTCTATTTTTTTTGTTTCCTTGTTACTTTTTTTGTAAAGTATTTTATTTGTTTTTATGTTCCTTCTAATCTCTTTATTAAATCATTGCAATCTAGCTCATACTATGCTTCTTTTCTAATTACATTTGACTACAAAATTATTTTTCTTCCTCATTTCATTTTCCTTTTGCTCTGTTTTTAAGTCTGGATTCCCAATATTGCCGAAGACTTCTCATAAACCTGCTTTTAGTTAATTTTGCTCTCGAGATGTGGGTGATGCTGGCAAGGCCACATTTATTGTCCATGTTAATTGCCCTGAGAAGTTGGTGTATGGACCTTCTCCTTGAACCATTGCAGTCCTTGTGCCGATGGTGCTTCCACGATGGCATTAGGTAGGGAATTCCAGGATTTTGACCCAGCAACAATGAAGGAGCTGTGACATATGTCGAAGGCAGGATGATTTGTGCGTTAGAAGGGATCTTGGAGACGATGGCATTCCATGCAGTTGCTGCTCTGGTCCTTCTAAGTAGTAGAAGTCATGGGGGAATTGGAGGTGCTGACAAGATAAGCTTGATGAGTTGCTGCAGTGCATTCTCTAGACAGCACATACTGTAACCACAGTGCAGAGAGAGTGGACGCTGAGTCCAGTGTACCGGTGCTGATCAAGTGCACTGCTCTGTCCTAAATGCTATGGAGCAGTGTTGTAGCTGGACTCATCCAGGCAAGTGGTGGTGCCATTGACGTCAGTGGGAGGTGGTTCTGCCTGTTCTTGTTAGAGATGGTCATTGCCTGGCACTTACGTGACACAAATGTTATGTGCCACTTGTCGCCCAAAGCCTGGATGTTGTCCAGGTCCTGCTGTAGGTTGGCATTGTCTTCTTCATTATCAGAGGGGTTATGAATGGAGCTCCAATTATCAGCAAACAGTCTGACCCCTGACATTATGTCACAGGGAACGTCATTGATGAAGTAGTTGAAAATAATTGGACTGAGGACACTGACGTGAGGAAGTCTTGCAATAATGCTGTGAGCAATGATTGACTTTCGACAACCACACCATCTTTCTGTGCATCAGGGATGACTTCAGCCACTGGAAGGTTTTACCTTGATGTCGCTATTGATGACTGCTTCCATCACTTTCCTGATGATTCGAACTTGGCTCATAGCTCATTATCCAGATTAGATTTGTTGTGTTTTTTTGTGGATGGGACATACCTGGGCAATTTTCCACGTTGTCAGGTAGATGCCAGTGTCATAGTTGCACTGAAACAGCTGAGCTGGGAGTGGCTGGTTCTGATACAAGACTTCAGCACTAAAATGTTGTCAGGTCCTTTGCTGATGTCACAATACAGGCATCCTAGGAAAACTAAAAGGGTTGATCCTTGCTTGGGAAATCTGAGGCACAAAGGATGTGAACACCCTGGTATCACTGGGTAGTTCCAATTAACACTGGCGCTAGCTTCACACAAGACTAACAAGCTGCAAAGAACTTTAAATAACTCCAATATCCAAAATAAAATCTACCGTATCGTGACATGGCACCGAGCAGAGGAAACGAGTGCAACACCTAATTGCTATCCTTCATCCAACTAATTAAAATCTGGCAATTATAGTTTCTGGCACATGTTTTTCGAGTTGTGTCTGAATTGATCATCTTGGTTGGTCACTTATAGTCATGTCCACTAAGCGGGATTTCCCTTGTGATACACATAAAGTACTTAATGTCAACCCAACCAAAAAGGTTTTCAGATGGACTAGAAGGTTAATGGAAGTGGTAAAAGACTTTTGGAAACAGAATTCCAAAAGACGAGGAAGTGCTAAGATTAGAAGTTAGAAGATTAAGAAAGCTTGTATTCAATCAAACGGAAGTAAACTTGCAAAGTGAAACCCAACTGATAGTGATTATCTTCAGAAATTGCTTGAGTTTCTGCGAGCAGAGATTAAAGTAACAGGATAACATCATGGAGAGATAACGTATGTAAGGTTGCCAAAAAAGTGAAGCTAAATGTCCGAAAGGAAGCCAGAACTGTCCAACACCATAGCAACCAGCCTACTACGAAGGATGAGACCTTGTGCTCATGTTCACAAAGGGACAGCCCTGGCATTGGAAGCATTCCAGTAATACATTAAATTGACTGTAAACCTAACTTTGTTAAACTGAACTGTAATCTTGGAAATTGTATGTAACTATTGTTTAGTTATTAAGAAAACCCCTGCTAATGATCAACCTGAAACGTTAACTCTGTTTCTCTCTCCACAGATGCTGCTTGACCTGCTGAGTATTTCTAGCATTTTCTGTTTTTATTTCATCTTGATGACACTGGCAAGTAGGAGTTAATTACAATGTCATACTGCGGTCCAGTTGCGATGCAATGATTTACAACAACAACTTGCATATACCGTCTTTAATGTAGAAAGACATCCCAAGGCCCCGGACAGAAGCGTAATCAGATCAAAAAAGGTTTCCCAGTTGATGAAAAAGATATTAGGAGGAGTAACCAAATGTTTGGTCAAAGAGATGGGGGATTTTAAGTACAATCTTAAGGGAGGAGAGGGAGGTGGTGAGACGGAGGGATTTAGTGAGGGAATTCCAAAGTGCAGGCCCTGGACGGTTACAGCACGGTTGCCAATAGTGGGGCAAAGGGAGGGGGATACACAAGAAGCCAGAGTCAGAGGAATGAAGGTTGGAAGAGGTTACAGAGATAGGGAGGGGCAGGCCATGTAGAGATTTCAACACGAGGATGAGGACTTTAAATTGGAAGCATTGGGGCCAATGTAAATCAGCAAGCACAGGGGCGATGAGCGAACGGGACTTGGTGCGGGATAGGATAGGGACAGCAGAGTTTTGGACGAGCTGCAGTTTACGGAAGGTGGAGGTTGGAAGGCCGGCCAAAAGAGAACTGGAATAGCGAGGTGATAAAGGCATGAGAATTTTAGCATCAGGTGAGCTGAGGCAGGGGCGGAGGGGGGAAATGTTACCAAGGTGGAAGAAGATGGTCTTTGCGATGGAGAGCATATAGGTTCCGAAGCTAATCTCAGGTCACCAAGATTACAAACAGTCTGGTTCAGCCTGAGACAGTGGCCAGGAGAGGGGGATACGATTGGTAGTGAGGGTGCAGAGATGTGGTGGAGGCCAAAGACACTGGCTTCAGTTTTGTCACGGTTTAACTAGAAGAAATTACAGATCATCCATGACTGGATATTAGACTAGCAATTTGATAATACAGAGGCTGTAGAGGGATCGAGAGAGGTGGTGTAGGTGCTGTCAGCATACATGTGGAAACTGACTCTGCAAATGCAGATGATGTCGCCAAAGGTTAGCATGTAGATGAGGAAGAGGAAAAGGTCAAGAATAGATCCTTGGAGGATCGAGGTAACGGTGCGAGGACGGGAAGAGAAGCCATTCCTGGAGATGCTTTGGCCACGAGTAGATAACTAAGAGTGGAACTAAGCTGAGGGTAATCCAACTGAGCTGGATAATGGAGAAAAGGCGTTGAAAGAGGATGGTGTGGTCAACTTTGTCAAAGACTGCAGAGAGGTTGAAGAGCCATAATGCACCTTGGCCACTGTCACGGAGTATGTCATTTCAATGATGTGGCAGGGATGGAAACCAGATTCAAGAGATTCAAACTTATATTGAAATATGTGCTATAGTCCAAAACTGCACAAATTTAGGCCACTTCTAAACCTTTGTCATGAATGGAAGATCCCAATGTAACCTCCGTTCGGAAAAAAGGGAGAAAAGATTTGTCTGATACTCGTAACTAATATAGATTACATATTGGGATTTCAGATACAATATTTCTTGCAATTTAGCAATTCACCGATCTTGGACTAGGAAGAGAGGAAGGTAGAGGACCAGAAAAGACCATTTCAGTTAACCTGATCATAAGAACATAAGAATTAGGAGCAGAAGTAAGCCATACGGACCCTCGAGCCTGCTCCGCCATTCAATAAGATCATGGCTGATCTTCGACCTCAACTCCACTTTCCCGCCCAATCCCCATATCCCTTGATTTCCCGAGAGTCCAAAAATCTATCTTTTTTTTTTATTCGTTCATGGGAAGTGGGCATCACAGGCAAGGCCAGCATTTATTGCCCATTCCTAATTGCTCTGGAGAAGATGGTGGTGAGCCGCCTTCTTGAACCACTGCAGTCCGTGTGGTGAAGGTGCTCCCACAGTGCTGTTAGGAAAGGAGTTTCAGGATTTTGACCCAGCGACGATGAAGGAACGGCACTATACTTCCAAGTCAGGATGGTGTGTGACTTGGAGGGGAACGTGGAGGTGGTGGTGTTCCCATGCGCCTGCTGCCCTTGTCCTTCTAGGTGGTAGAGGTCGTGGGTTTGGGAGGTGCTGCCGAAGAAGCCTTGGCTAGTTGCTGCAGTGCATCTTGTAGATGGTACACACTGCAGCCACGGTGTGCCGGTGGTGGAGGGAGTGAGTGTTGAAGGTGGGGGATGGGGTGTCAATCAAGCGGGCTGCTTTGTCCTGGATGGTGTCGAGCTTCTTGAGTGTTGTTGGAGCTGCACTCATCCAGGCAAGTGGAGAGTATTCCATCACACTCCTGACTTGTGCCTTGTAGATGGTGGAAAGGCTTTGGGGAGTCAGGAGGTGAGACACTCGCCGCAGAATACCCAGCCTCTGACCGGCTCTTGTTGCCACAGTATTTATGTGGCTGGTCCAGTTAGGTTTCTGGTCAATGGTGACCCCCAGGATGTTGCTGATGGGGGATTCGTCGATGGTAATGCCGTTGAATGTGAAGGGGCGGTGGTTAGACTCTCGTTTGTTGGTGATAGTCATTGCCTGGCACTTGTGTGGCACCAATATTACTTGCCACTTATCAGCCCAAGCCTGAATGTCGTCCAGGTCTTGCTGCATGCGGGCGAATAAGGGAAATCAGGGATAGTGTTAAATCCAAGGAAGAGGCATATAAATTGGCCAGAAAAAGCAGCAAACCTGAGGACTGGGAGAAATTTAGAATCCAACAGAGGAGGACTAAGCGTTTAATTAGGAGGGAGGAAATAGAGTACGAGAGTAAGCATGCAGGGAACATAAAAACTGACTGCAAAAGCTTCTATAGATATGTGAAGAGAAAAAGATTAGTGAAAACAAACATACGTCCCTTGCAGTCAGAATCAGGTGAATTCATAATGGGGAACAAAGAAATGGCAGACCAATGGAACAAATACTTTGGTTCTGAATTCACTAAGGAAGACACGAATAACCTCCCGAAAATAATAGGGGACCGAGGGTCTAGCGAGAAGGAGGAACTGAAGGAAATCCTTATTAATCAGGAAATTGTGTCAGGGAAATTGATGGGATTGAAGGCCGATAAATCTACAGAGCCCGATAGTCTGCATCCCAGAGTACTTAAGGAAGTGGCCCTAGAAATAGTGGATGCATTGGTGGTCATTTTCCAACATTCTATAGACTCTGAATCAGTTCCTATGGATTGGAGGGTAGCTAATATAACCCCACTTTTTAAAAAAGGAGATGGAGAGAGAAAACGGAATTATAGACCAGTTAGCCTGACATCGGTAGTGGGGAAAATGTTGGAATCAATTATTAAAGATGTAACAGCAGCGCATTTGGAAAGCAGTGACCGGATCGGTCCAAGTCAGCATGGATTTATGAAAGGGAAATCATGCTTGACAAATCTTCTAGAATTTTTTGAGGATGTAACTAGTAGAGTGGACAAGGGAGAACCAGTGGATGTGGTGTATTTGGACTTTGAAAAGACTTTTGACAAGGTCCCACACAAGAGATTAGTGTGCAAAATTAAAGCACATAGTATTGGGGGTAATGTATTGACGTGGATAGAGAACTGGTTGGCAGACAGGAAGCAGAGAGTAGGAATAAACGGGTCCTTTTCAGAATGGCAGGCAGTGACTAGTGGGGTACCGCAAGGTTCAGTGCTGGACCCCAGCTATTTACAATATACATTAATGATTTAGACGAAGGAATTGAATGTAATATCTCCAAGTTTGCAGATGACACTAAGCTGGGTGGCAGTGTAAGCTGTGAGGAGGATGCTAAGAGGCTGCAGGGTGACTTGGACAGGTTAGGTGAGTGGGCAAATGCATGGCAGATGCAGTATAATGTGGATAAATGTGAGATTATCCACTTTGGTGGCAAAAACAGGAAGGCAGATTATTATTTGAATGGTGACAGATTAGGAAAAGGGGAGGTGCAACGAGACCTGGGTGCCATGGTACATCAGTCATTGAAAGTTGGCAAGCAGGTACAGCAGGCGGTGAAGAAGGCAAATGGCATGTTGGCCTTCATAGCGAGAGGATTTGAGTATAGGAGCAGAGCGGTCTTACTGCAATTGTACAGGGCCTTGGTGAGGCCACACCTTGAATATTGTGTACAGTTTTGATCTCCTAATCTGAGGAAGGACATTCTTGCTATTGAGAGAGTGCAGCGAAGGTTCACCAGACTGATTCCCGGGATGGCAAGACTGACATATGAAGAAAGACTGGATCGACTAGGCTTATATTCACTGGAATTTAGAAGAATGAGAGGGGATCTCATAGAAACGTTTAACATTCTGACGGGATTGGACAGGTTAGATGCAGGAAGAAGGTTCCCGATGTTGGGGAAGTCCAGAACCAGGGGCTACAGTCTAAGGATAAGGGGTAAGCCATTTCGGACCGAGATGAGGAGAAACTTCTTCACTCAGAGAATTGTGAACCTGTGGAATTCTCTACCACAGAAAGTTGTCGAGGCCAGTTCATTAGATATATTCAAAAGGGAGTTAGATGTGACCCTTATGGCTAAAGGGATCAAGGGGTAGGGAGAGAAAGCAGGAATGGGGTACTGAAGCTGCATGATCAGCCATGATAATATTGAATGGTGGTGCAGGCTCGAAGGGCCGAATGGCCTACTCCTGCACCTATTTTCTATATTATCTGAGGAGTTGCGAATGGAACTGAACACTGTGTAGTCTTCAGCGTACATCCCCACTTCTGACCTTATGATGGAGGGAAGGTCATTGATGAATCTGAAGAAGATGGTTGGGCCTGGGACACTGCCCTGAGGAACTCCTGCAGTGATGACCTGGGGCTGTGATGATTGACCTCCAACAACCACAACCATCTTCCTTTGTGCTAGGTATGACTCCAGCCAGTGGAGAGTTTTCCCCCTGACTCCCATTGACTTCAGATTTACTCGAGCTCCTTGGTGCCGCACTTGGTCACATGCTGCCTTAATGTCAAGGGCAGTCACTCTCACCTCACCTCTGGAATTCAGCTCTTTTGTCCATATTTGGACCAAGGCTGTAATGAGGTCTGGAGCCGAGTATCTATCTCAGCCTTGAATGTGCTCAACGCCTCAGCATCCATCGCCCTTTGGGGCAGAGAATTCCAAAAAAATTCCTCCTCGTCTCAGTCTTAAACGACCCCTTATCATAAAAACATAAGAAATAGGAGCAGGAGTAGGCCATACGGCCCCTCGAGCCTGCTCCGCCATTTAATAAGATCATGGCTGATCTGATCATGGACTCAGCTCCACTTCCCCGCCCGCTCCCCATAACCCCTTATCCCCTTATTGTTTAAGAAACTGCCTAATTCTGTCTTAAATATATTCAATGTCCCAGCTAACACAGCTCTCTGAGGCAGCGAATTCCACAGATTTACAACCCTCTAAGAGAAGAAATTTCTCCTCATCTCTGTTTTAAATGGGCGGCCCCTTATTCTAAGATAATGCCCTCTAGTTCTAGTCTCCCCCATCAGTGGAAACATCCTCTCTGCATCCACTTTGTCAAGTCCCTTCATAATCCTGAGACTGTGCCCCCTAGTTCTAGACTCTCCAGCCAGGAGAAACAACCTCTCAGCATCTACCCTGTCAATCCCCTTCAGTATCTTATATGTTTCAATGAGATCACCTCTCATTCTTCTGAACTCCAGAGAGTATCGGCCCAATCTACTCAATCTCTCCTCATCGGACAGCCCTCTCACCCACGGACCAATCTGGTTCTGAGTTTATTACCGGGCCGCACAGGCTCAGAGTATGTGGATTCCTGTGAAGTCCACTGGTCTCATCAATCGTTTGGAATTAACAGTACTGTTGGCCTGGTACAGAATAAGTAGGTGCATTCCTGGACAGACAGCACCATCGTTGTCTGGTAGGTAAATAGGCTTGATCTGGATGTGATCCAACTTGCTCAATGGCACGTGAACCACAAGGTGGACAACACAACAGTAGACACTCTCAACAATCTGATGTGGATGTGGATGAGGAAGGGGACAGGGGGACGGGGGCGGTGGGGGGAGGATAGATCTCATGAGCGATCGATCCACATTGAGGTAGTCCAGGACATTTACAAAACATGGGGTCACCCAAAGATCATAGGAACAAAGGAATAGGAGGCCATTCAGCCTCTCAAGCCTGTTCCATCGTTCAATCAGATCATGGCTAATCTGTAACTCAACTAACTCCATTTACCCGCCTTTACCCCATATCCTTTGATACATTTACCCAACAAAAAAAACAATCTCAGTCTCAAAAATGTCAATTGACCCAGCATCCACAGCCTTTTGGGGGAGAGTGTTGCAGATTTCCACTACTCTTTGTGCAATAAAGTGCTTCTTGACATCACTCCTGAACGGCCTAGCTCGAATTTAAATTTATGCCCTCTTGCTCTAGATTCCCCCGCCAGAGGAAATAGGATAGATACAAAGAAACTATAAAGACTCTTTCCTTATTGGAGAATCAACAACTGATTATTTTCTGCTACAGACCAAGAACAAGCAAGTCTGAATGCTGGACATTTTCTCTTCTCATGGACTCGCAGATTTCGTTATATATTTCTACTATTCCGCAACCCCCCCCCCCCACCCCCCGATTCCCAGGATTTTCTACAAAACAAAAGAGGGAGCAAGGCAATTTTGGTAACTTCCCCTCTGACATTATGACATCACCCACACTAACCCATGTGGAGCCCTTACTCCCACATCCTGTACCAACCCACACTTGTGTTGACTGGCATTTATTGCTGATCTCCATTGGCTCCCAATTAAGCAACGCCTCAATTTTAACATTCTCATCCTTGTTTTCAAATCCCTCCATGGCTTCGCCCCTCCCCATCTCTGTAACTTTCTTCAGCCCTATAATTGCCTTAGACCTCGGTGCTCTGCCTACTCTGGCCTTTTGAACATCCCCGATTTTAACTGCTCCACTATTGGCAGTTGTGCCTTCAGCTTCCTAGGTCCTAATCTCTGGAATTCCCTTTCTAAATCTCTCCACCTCTCCACTTCTCCACTTCTCTTTCCTCCTTTAAGACGCTCCGTAAAACCTAGCTCTTCAACCAAGCTTTTGGTCATCTGCCCTAATACCTCCTATATGGCTCGGTGTCAAATGTTTTTTTTATATAACACTCCTATGAAGCACCTTGGGACGTTTTATTACATTAAAGGCGCTGTATAAATATAAATTGTTATCATTAGTGGTTTCATTTCAGTTTGTAGAATTTTGTAGTTTCATCCATTTTATTTAAATGTTACTGTGGCAGTTATTCTTGGTTCGCTTTACCTGACATCAGTCAGCACTTTTGCTTTGGTCAACATATATATCAGGTGACTTCAATCAACTGGAAAGTCTGTCTGCAACCTATATTAACTGAGACCTTTCATTAAAAACAATTCAGAGATACTACATTGCTCAGTACCTCCTGGCACACTCCACAATATCCACAACTAGCTAAAAAGATTTGAAGCACTATGTAAAGTGCAGCACTGTGATTGATGGCCGTGGTCATTACTTACATTAAACTGTCCTGTTTAACACACCAAGGACAAGTTTAATATGTAGTAAGCATCCTGCAAGAAAAGATAGTTAAAAACAGCAGGCAAAAGTCTAAGAACAGTACAGGCCCCACTCCACCACATAGAGGCTATCCTTGATTGTCTGCACCATCTGGTGCCATGGTGCCACATCTTTCCCAGAGCCAGCTCAATCAAAGGTAGTAGATTCACTGCAGTGCCATACCATGTGCCAAGCCCCACTGCACCCACTGATGCAGTGTCAACCAGCCTTGTCTGCCAAGGAATGGCCCTCACCCAAGCCATCGGTCAGTACATCCCAGAGATCTTCCTCGCTGCCAGCTGAAGCAGTATCTGACACTCAAATAAGTATTATACCTCCCTTTGCCATCCTCCTCATGAATCCAAGCTACAGCATCACGGCACCATTTTAATGCTTGAAAGCAAATCTACAACTGTAATGAAGCATACAAAACCATTTTGCCCAGAGCCCAGGATGGACCAGATTTAAAGCAGACTCACTAAATGGATGGTTGAGTACATCCTTCCTTCCTACCACCTTTCTGGCAGGAAACCCAGTGGTCACATCAAATATCATTCCATCTGCTTCATGGCTGCTGCTTCAGCATCCTTCCATCAAGTTTAATTGATAACATCTGTAAAATCACTCTGTTTCCACTTAGCAGCAATGAGCAATATTACCGGTGGTCGATCTGTCCTGGAGGCTGGGGTCTCTGTCTCCCCGCAGAGACCCCAGTCCTCCTCATCTGAAGTGCCATTGGGCTAGTCTTTGGGAGTGTGTGAAGAATGCAAAATGAAGACAGATTACTTATTTGTAGTGTGTGTTCATTCTTCAACTGATCTGCATCCTCCACACACACTACTCCTGCCCAGCCATCCCCTTGGGCCTTGGAATGATGTGGAAATTTTTAACTTGCTGTTAGTTTCTTATCTTGTAGCTCAAAACAAAGAACTGTTCCAAAATGTACAGGGATTTTTATAGTGCACAGGAGCAGGGACTATCACTTGGGTCAGCGCTGCCCAACATCCATGCAAGTCAAGGCTGAAAATGTGTACGCGAGGGTTTCTAGTCCACATGGTTTCTTGGAACTTTGTACAACCTTGAATTGACTCCCAACAGCATGCAGAGAATGTATAGCACTCAAAGAATAAAGACAGCCCTACAACGTAGGTCATTTTCCCCCCACTCTTCTCTGATCTTACTCTGGATTCTTGTCCATCATTCAATCTTACGTCAGCAGTTAATCCGGCTCCTTCTTCCATCTGCCCTCTTTCTTTGTCAGCATCAACATTTAGATCATTGCATGAGCAGATTTATTTTTCTATTAAAATAGTGTGCAGGCGCAGTATGGTGCCTTACTAATTTAAAACCCACATTTCTGTTACTATCAGATTCCGCATATCTTTAAGCTTGTGTATGCCCCATAAAAGATTTTTTTTTAAACTGTTACACCGTATTACTTCACCAATACCCGTGGTAGAATGTTGTCACGAGTAGTAAACAACTCATGATCTACAAGGCACCTCTACAGAAATGACTATATTCACAACATTTTTGCTTTACAATCAACAATCAAATAATGAATCTAATAAATCTAATTAGAATACCACAGAACACTGATTCTTGGCCTCCAGCCCGTTAATAACTTTTCTACAGCCTCAATTCCAGTTCAGCACGAAGGTGTTTGTGAGCAATGTGTACACATAGGAATCCAAGATATATTCACAATACAAAAAGGTTGCAAATAACTGCTCACCCCCCCCCAAAAAAGAAAATTGCTTTCTTACGATTTAAAGGCTCCCGCAACCAACCCTGGATGCGAAACAGGTTATTAGATTGAAAACCTCGCTCATCGAGAAAATATGAAAAGATTTAAAAGTAAACTTTATGGAAAGAAAAATTAAATACCTGCATTTCTTTTCTGTCCAGGCCGCCAATGAATGGTGGCTACTATGAGATGAACAACATGGTCCAGGGTTCACAAACTGAAGTTAATCTTAATTCAGTGCTATCATACTGGCAAAATTACTAGCTTTGGCCAAACGGATAAGATTAGTATACTACTTCACTCAAAATGAATTGAAATAATAACTAAAACTCTTCAGTAAAACAGCATCCACAATACACTGCTGAAATGATCCACACCAGGTCACCACTTACTGGGAAAAGGGATTGTGCAAGGGACAATGTTCCTTTTGTCATTTTGTAATGTAGTGACATCAGAGATGCAGTAAAGTGATCCACCCCCCCCCCCGCCCCCCCCCCCATCGCTCCCCTACTCCCACCTTTTCTGTCAGTTTGTTTTCTCTCAGTTTGGGGATTTAAAGGACTCACACCCTGTCAAGCAGGGTTCCACCAACTCCGTTTACAACAGTATCAACCTGCCATGGATCGATTCTGACCAACAGGTAGCACCTGGCATTGCTCCTAGCTCTACAGTGGCACAAGCATTCAAAAAGCTGACAAAGTAAAAGCAGGAAGCAGGATTCTTTCGTCATCCGCTCCGAAGAGATATCGGCATCAAAAGAGGATTAATGCTGATGCTTTTGCACATCTTGCATCACAGATGAGAATATCCTGACATCCATTAAGCTGCTTTCTCACACCAAAGAGCTTCTCAGTTGGAGGCCCTTCACTGACCCCTTCAGAAAGCTGTTTTTACCTTTGGTTGAAGCCATCGTCACCCTGGATACCAGAGCACAGGCTAGTTACATATCTTGGGGTTTGCCTTAGATCTACAGCTCCAGCTCTAGAATGTTTCTCCTCTAATTCCTAAATGGGATTGGAATACGATGCTATCCAAATGAACACGGCCTCCCTTTGAACTCATGGAGACATGTAGTTTGAAGTTTATGAAGAAGACTGCAATCCCTGTGGCCCTGGTTTCCACATGGCAGATTATTGAGATTCAAACACTAGTTATCTAGTATCCTTATCAAGTTTAGCATTTTTAGGTGGTTTCTCATTTTTAAACGAGGAAATTATTTTTTGTACAGATAGGGTTCCCCACCGTGTTGAATTCCAAGTTAAATAAATCATGTAGATATAACCAATTATTTGTCTCCGACAGTTTCAATACATCAGATAAAATAATCATAAAGTTATAGCTTGCTTATGGCATTTTACATTGCTGCCACCTTGCTGGCAAGAATCCCCAAAGAACAAAGGAAATCCATTCTATCTGATTTATCATATCTACTATCTGAATAGCACTGAACCAGATTACCATGAATGATATCTAGAGAGCTAACGGAAGTAACCCACATACATTCATTAAGCACCACTGCCTGCATTGAGCCAGGGATTTAGCGGCCTTCAGTCAAGTAGTCTTATCAGCTGGGGGGTTACCTTGTCTTCACTTGCCCTCTTCCTAATCCTGTGCTACTTTCAAAATACTGGCCAATATTTATCCCTCAACCAACTTCACTAAAACAGATTATCTGGTCATTAGCACATTGCTGTTTATGGGAGCTTGCTCTGCACAAATTGGCTGCCACATTTCCTACATTACAACAGTGACTACACTTCAAAAAGTACTTCATTGGCTGAAAAGCACTTTGGGACATCTTGAGGTTGAGAAAGGCGCTATAGAAATGCAAGTCTTTTTTTCATTTTACTTTTAATAGGCTGCATTGTAAACAATGTAATCCACTGATCTTCTAGAAAGCACCCTTCATTTTCCTAACTCCCACTAAACTTCCCTCCTGGTGTTACTGGAAAATCCTTCCTCAATAGTGCTGGTGGGTTAAAACAAACTGACAGCAAAGGGCAGGTTGACCCGTTGATGGTGTGTGGGCGAAGGATCATGCAAACATAACAGTTGATGGAAAATTAGCCCATACATGATCCTTTTCCCTATTGGTATGAACCCAGTGCAGATCACCACAACAGCATTTGGAGGACTCCCGTACACGGCAGAGCACCACAACAAACTCCATCCACTGGAACCAAATGCCTCCATACTTAAAACTTAAAAGTTGCTTAAGTCAAATGATCTAATGCCATTTATTTCGCACTAAATTCCTACTTTGCGCTACCTTACATCGTGTAATTTAAATTATTACACTATTCAATCTTTTTCTGAGTGCAAAAGAGGACTTTTAATGATCAGCAGGCTGGACTGAAGTCACAATTCCTGCTAAAAGATGTTTTTTTTAATTAAAAAGTAGCTGGGCTTTGACCGTTAGAACCTTGGCGCATGCGCGGCGGGCCACCTGCCCTCGGGAGCTTTCGCCATCGTTCTTTTAAAATATTATTATTTTAATGATTATTGAAAGAGGAGGGAGGAAAATGAGAATTTGGGCTAAACGGCGGCGCTTCCGCTCCACAGGAACACGCCAAGCGGCCGCTTTGCCCGAGAAGAATCGGCGCCTTCTGTCAGGCGCCATAAATTTATAAATTATGCTAATGGCGGAGAAAATCCAAATGAGGCGACACAACCTCCGTCCTCCTCGACTTCTCACGCGTTTATCTCCCAGATAATATTATTTATATATATAAAAAACCCCGCTCACTCCCACAGCTCCACCCAGCATTGCCTGCGCCTACTTACCGTTATTTATTAACGCTTCAGCTTCAGCAAAGTGCCGCAGAAACTCTCTCCTCTTTTTGGCCGGCTTGTTTGCCAACAATTTTTTTGTTTGGAGCAAAGTTACGGGGGTGAGGGGGAAAAGTCAAGTTTTTAAAACATTAATTCGAACGGCAAGCACCGGTTAACGAAGGGACATTTGCATCGATTAGAAAACGGGCCTTGAGAAATATCTCCATTTTTCTTTTATTTCTTCACAGTTTCCCTCCCCTCCTTCCAATTTTAGGGAGGCGTTTTGCAGCTCCTAAAACTCTTAAGGAAATTTTGTCTCGCCGAGCTGCCTTTGTGATTTTAAAAAGAAACCCAAGCGGCTCCGATAAACATTGCTCGTTAGCACTACGTTATGAACATAATTTATGCAAGGCGAGTCTGCATACGGCAAAAAATATGTTGATGTTGCCTTTCCCATCCGCGTTGCCAGATGGCGAGCTTTCCTCCTTAAAGAGACACCGCCCGTATAGTGGCATAGTGGTTATGTTACTGGACTGGTAATCCCAGACTATCTTGGAGAGAAGAGTTCAAATCCCACTACGGGTGAATCTAAATTGAGTTAATGAAATAAAATCTGTACTGATGATCGCAAAACTACCAGATTGTAAAAATCCATCTGGTTCACCACTGTCCATGACTCCAGTGTGGTAACTTCCAGCCTCTCAGTTGGACCAACCTGTCAGCAATGTGGGAGTACCTTCACCACAAAAATTGCAGTGGTTCACCACTATCCTCTCAAGGACAATGAACGCTGGCCTTGCCAGCCTGTGACCAAATACATTTAACTGGGAAAAGGCAGCGCACTCCAGTCATTTATATCCATGGAGTTAGAAGTACCACCTGCCATCATGTCCAAAACTAGCAAGCTGGGCTGAGTTACTGTGCTTTTGAAATTCCAAATAATATACATCATGCCTTTTTAAAAAATGAATCATGAATCACAAAAATGAACCATTTGGGGCACTAACTTTTAAAAGGGTGTGAAAAAAAACAAGCCTGAAGGCTTTGTGTCTTAATGCAAGGAGTATCCGTAATAAGGTGGATGAATTAACTGTGCAAATAGATGTTAACGGATATGATGTGATTGGGATTACGGAGACGTGGCTCCAGGATGATCAGGGCTTGGAACTCAACATCCATGGGTATTCAACATTCAGGAAGGATAGAATAAAAGGAAAAGGAGGTGGTAGCATTGCTGGTTAAAGAGGAGATTAATGCAATAGTTAGGAAGGACATTAGCTTGGATGATGTGAAATCTATATGGATAGAGCTGCAGAACACCAAAGGGCAAAAAACGTTAGTGGGAGTTGTGTACAGACCTCCAAACAGTAGTAGTGATGTTGGGGAGGGCATCAAACAGGAAATTAGGGGTGCATGCAATAAAGGTGCAGCAGTTATAATGGGTGACTTTAATATGCATATAGATTGGGCTAACCAAACTGGAAGCAATACGATGGAGAAGGATTTCCTGGAGTGCATAAGGGATGATTTTCTAGACCAATATGTCGAGGAACCAACTAGGGGGGAGGCCATCTTAGACTGGGTGTTGTGTAATGAGAGAGGATTAATTAGCAATCTCGTTGTGCGAGGCCCCTTGGGGAAGAGTGACCATAATATGGTGGAATTCTACATTAGGATGGAGAATGAAAAAGTTCATTCAGAGACCATGGTCCAGAACTTAAAGAAGGGTAACTTTGAAGGAATGAGGCGTGAATTGGCTAGGATAGATTGGCAAATGATACTTAAGGGGTTGACAGTGGATGGGCAATGGCAGACATTTAGAGACCGCATGGATGAACTACAACAATTGTACATCCCTGTCTGGCGTAAAAATAAAAAAGGGAAGATGGCTCAACCGTGGCTATCAAGGGAAATCAGGGATAGTATTAAAGCCAAAGAAGTGGCATACAAATTGGCCAGAAATAGCAGTGACCTGGGGACTGGGGGAAATTTAGAACTCAGCAGAGGAGGACAAAGGGTTTGATTAGGGCAGGGAAAATAGAGTACGAGAGGAAGCTTGCAGGGAAAATTAAGACTGACTGCAAAAGTTTCTATAGATATGTAAAGAGAAAAAGGTTAGTTAAGACAAACGTAGGTCCCCTGCAGTCAGAATCAGGGAAAGTCATAATGGGGAACAAAGAAACGGCAGACCAATTGAACAAGTACTTTGGTTCAGTATTCACTAAGGAGGACACAAACAACCTTCCGGATATAAAAGGGGTCAGAGGGTCTAGTAAGAAGGAGGAACTGAGGGAAATCCTTATTAGTCGGGAAATTGTGTTGGGGAAATTGATGGGATTGAAGGCCGATAAATCCCCAGGGCCTGATGGACTGCATCCCAGAGTACTTAAGGAGGTGGCCTTGGAAATAGCGGATGCATTGACAGTCATTTTCCAACATTCCATAGACTCTGGATCAGTTCCTATGGAGTGGAGGGTAGCCAATGTAACCCCACTTTTTAAAAAAGGAGGGAGAGAGAAAACAGGGAATTATAGACCGGTCAGCCTGACATCAGTAGTGGGTAAAATGATGGAATCAATTATTAAGGATGTCATAGCAGCGCATTTGGAAAGAGGTGACATGATAGGTCCAAGTCAGCATGGATTTGTGAAAGGGAAATCATGCTTGACAAATCTTCTGGAATTTTTTGAGGATGTTTCCAGTAGAGTGGACAAGGGAGAACCAGTTGATGTGGTGTATTTGGACTTTCAGAAGGCTTTCGACAAGGTCCCACACAAGAGATTAATGTGCAAAGTTAAAGCACATGGGATTGGGGGTAGTGTGCTGACATGGATTGAGAACTGGTTGTCAGACAGGAAACAAAGAGTAGGAGTAAATGGGTACTTTTCAGAATGGCAGGCAGTGTTCTGTGCTGGGGCCCCAGCTGTTTACATTGTACATTAATGATTTAGACGAGGGGATTAAATGTAGTATCTCCAAATTTGCGGATGACACTAAGTTGGGTGGCAGTGTGAGCTGCGAGGAAACATAGAAACATAGAAACATAGAAAATAGGTGCAGGAGCAGGCCATTCAGCCCTTCTAGCCTGCACCGCCATTCAATGAGTTCGTGGCTGAACATGAAACTTCAGTACCCCCTTCCTGCTTTCACGCCATACCCCTTGATCCCCCGAGTAGTAAGGACTTCATCTAACTCACTTTTGAATATATTTAGTGAATTGGCCTCAACTACTTTCTGTGGTAGAGAATTCCACAGGTTCACCACTCTCTGGGTGAAGAAGTTTCTCCTTATCTCGGTCCTAAATGGCTTACCCCTTATCCTTAGACTGTGACCCCTGGTTCTGGACTTCCCCAACATTGGGAACATTCTTCCTGCATCCAACCTGTCCAAACCCGTCAGAATTTTAAATGTTTCTATGAGGTCCCCTCTCATTCTTCTGAACTCCAGTGAATACAAGCCCAGTTGATCCAGTCTTTCTTGATAGGTCAGTCCCACCATCCCGGGAATCAGTCTGGTGAATCTTCGCTGCACTCCCTCAATAGCAAGAATGTCCTTCCTCAAGTTAGGAGACCAAAACTGTACACAATACTCCAGGTGTGGCCTCACCAAGGCCCTGTACAACTGTAGCAACACCTCCCTGCCCCTGTACTCAAATCCCCTCGCTATGAAGGCCAACATGCCATTTGCTTTCTTAACCGCCTGCTGTACCTGCATGCCAACCTTCAATGACTGATGTACCATGACACCCAGGTCTCGTTGCACCTTCCCTTTTCCTAATCTGTCACCATTCAGATAATAGTCTGTCTCTCTGTTTTTACCACCAAAGTGGATAACCTCACATTTATCCACATTATACTTCATCTGCCATCCATTTGCCCACTCACCTAAACTATCCAAGTCACTCTGCAGCCTCATAGCATCCTCCTCGCAGCTCACACTGCCACCCAACTTAGTGTCATCCGCAAATTTGGAGATATTACATCTAATCCCCTCGTCTAAATCATTAATGTACAATGTAAACAGCTGGGGCCCCAGCACAGAACCCTGCGGTACCCCACTAGTCACTGCCTGCCATTCCGAAAAGTACCCATTTACTCCTACTCTTTGCTTCCTGTCTGACAACCAGTTCTCAATCCACGTCAGCACACTACCCCCAATCCCATGTGCTTTAACTTTGCACATTAATCTCCTGTGTGGGACCTTGTCGAAAGCCTTCTGAAAGTCCAAATATACCACATCAACTGGTACTCCTTTGTCCACTTTATTGGAAACATCCTCAAAAAATTCCAGAAGATTTGTCAAGCATGATCTCCCTTTCACAAATCCATGCTGACTTGGACCTATCATGTCACCATTTTCCAAATGCGCTGCTATGACATCCTTAATAATTGATTCCATCATTTTACCCACTACTGAGGTCAGGCTGACCGGTCAAAAATTCCCTGCTTTCTCTCTCCCTCTTTTTTTAAAAAGTGGGTTTACATTGGCTACCCTCCACTCGATGGGAACTGATCCAGAGTCAATGGAATGTTGGAAAATGACTGTCAATGCATCCGCTATTTCCAAGGAGGATGCTATGAGGCTGCAGAGTGACTTGGATAGTTTAGGTGAGTGGGCAAATGGATGGCAGATGAAGTATAATGTGGATAAATGTGAGGTTATCCACTTTGGTGGTAAAAACAGAGAGACAGACTATTATCTGAATGGTGACAGATTAGGAAAAGGGGAGGTGCAACGAGACTTGGGTGTCATGGTACATCAGTCATTGAAGGTTGGCATGCAGGTACAGCAGGCGGTTAAGAAAGCAAATGGCATGTTGGCCTTCATAGCGAGGGGATTTGAGTACAGGGGCAGGGAGGTATTGCTACAGTTGTACAGGGCCTTGGTGAGGCCACACCTGGAGTATTGTGTACAGTTTTGGTCTCCTAACTTGAGGAAGGACATTCTTGCTATTGAGGGAGTGCAGCGAAGGTTCACCAGACTGATTCGCGGGATGGCGGGACTGACATATCAAGAAAGACTGGATCAACTGGGCTTGTATTCACTGGAGTTCAGAAGAATGAGAGGGGATCTCATAGAAACGTTTAAAATTCTGACGGGTTTAGACAGGTTAGATGCAGGAAGAATGTTCCCAATGTTGGGGAAGTCCAGAACCAGGAGTCACAGTCTAAGGATAAGGGGTAAGCCATTTAGGACTGAGATGAGGAGAAACTTCTTCACCCAGAGAGTGGTGAACCTGTGGAATTCTCTGCTACAGAAAGTTGTTGAGGCCAATTCACTAAATATATTCAAAAAGGAGTTAGATGTAGTCCTTACTACTCGGGGGATCAAGGGGTATGGCGAGAAAGCAGGAATGGGGTACTGAGGTTGCATGTTCAGCCATGAACTCATTGAATGGCGGTGCAGGCTAGAAGGGCCGAATGGCCTACTCCTGCACCTATTTTCATTGTTTCTATGTTTCTAAAAGTTTGAAAAATTAGCAGCAGGTACTAATGATTTCAAACTTTTGAAAAATTTGGCATTTGCGCTCCCGGAACGCAATGGGTATCAGGCGGGGCGGTGAGTGGAGCAGTGGTGCACACTGATCCGTGCAGCGCTACTGTGTTGAAAGGCTCCTTCCCTCCCTTAAATGGAAGGGCCATTGCTGCAGGCTCTACAAAGGAAAAATAACTTACCTTCTCCACGACGGCAACCGCGATCCCACAGAGTGCCAGGCTGATCGATCGCAGGCAGGAACCCACAAAAAAAACCTGCAAGTGAGAAGGTAAACATTTTTTTTACTTACCTTGGCCACCTTGCCTTTAAGCATCGCCCCCGAAGCGGCCAGACACCTGATGCATGCCTCCTGCAGCTGCCGGTGTTATCGCCCAGTGATGCTGCAGGGGATGGAATGCAATTTCAGGTCCTGGGCGCTACCAGTGGGGGGTTCCGCATGGCGCTGACGTAATGATCTCTGGGCGCAGGAGACCGGGGCGCAACGCCGTACCGCCACCGCAAAACACCCGAAAATTTAGCCGGAGTTGCTGATCTCACCGCGCCCGTCACAAACACATTTGTGCCACATTAGCACCCCCGGAGGCTCTAACGGTGTCATGTATGTAACCACAATGGAACACCACTGTATTACTGTACACACTCAACCTAGATGCACACCTTGACCACAAGGGGGTGAACTTGTGGGAGACTGCCCATACCTGATCACCCAGGTATATAAAGGGAGGTTCCACACAGGGTCATCACTTTTGGAGTCCTGTGAATAAAGAGTTAAGGTCACAGAGTGGCCTTGTCCCTGGAATGTGCCTCATGTGGTTTCATACTGTAGAGTAAGGACTTTACATTGGCGATGAGAAACGGGAATTCACGACCCACAAGAATGGCCACCGGTAGCACAGAGGAACGGTACTGTGTTGGGGAAGACTGGGCCAATTTTATCGAGAGGCTTCAGCAAAGCTTCGTTACGAAAGAATGGCTGGAGGATGCAGCGGCCGACAAGCGAAGGGCTCATCTTTTGACCAGCTGCGGACCAAAGACGCGCTCATGAAGGACTTACTAGCACCCGAAAAGCCGGCGGACAAAACCTTTGAGGAACTTAGCAAATTGATCGGGGAGCACCTCAAACCGGCGAGTAGCATACATATGGCCCGACACAGATTCTACACCCACCGACGTCGTGAAGGACAGAGCATACCGGACTTTGTAGCGGACCTCCGGCGTTTGGCCAGCCTCTGTAAGTTCACAGACGCCTGCAGGGGGGAGATGCTAAGGGACTTCTTTATCGAGGGCATCGGTCATGCGGGAATTTTCCGCGAATTAATTGAGACCAAGGATTTGACCTTGGAAGCGGCGGCGTTGATAGCTCAAACTTTCATGGCTGGGGAGGAAGAGACGAAAATATTATACGCGCGCAATTCTGCCTCTAACGCGGCGATGGATCAGGGAGTCAACATCATCAATACGACCCAGAGCCCTGCAGGCAGGCAGGGGCAGTCGACACTCCCCGGCAGCAATAGACCCCAGAGTAGGATTTCAACAGAGACAATGGCAGGCTGAACGGACATTTACGCCATCACAGTGGACAATGCGGCCTGGGATGGGGCCATTGACACTCACTAATAGGGTACTCAAGAGCAGTCAAAGGGACAGTGAGCGCGGAATGCCTGGCCATAGTCCCTTTGTTCCCAACAATGGAAACTTTAACTCATGCTGGAGGTGTGGGGGAAAACACTCAGCTAGATCTTGCAGATTCCAACAGTTTGTCTGCAGGAACTGCAATCTCAGTGGCCACTTAGCTCGAATATGCAAGAAGTCTGCAACCAGACTAACATATGAGGCGGATGGACCAGAAGAGGGTTCTTTGAGGCAGGATGACCTTTGGGGCAAATCGATGGACGCCGATGTTCAGCGGGTCCATGTGGCGAATATTCACAGTTCATACACCAGAACGCCACCAATGATGATGAGGGTTTTATTAAACGGTATCCCAGTACGCATGGAGCTGGACACGGGGGCCAGCCAGTCACTCATGGGCGTTCAGCAATTTGAGAAGCTATGGCTACTTAAAGCCAGTAGACCCAAATTAGCACATATTGAGACACAATTACGGACTTACACTGAAGAAATCATTCCGGTGCTAGGCAGTGCAATGTTGGCTGTCACACACAATGGGTTAGTGAATCGGCTGCCGCTCTGGATTGTCCCGGGAAATGGTCCCGCACTGTTGGAGAGGAGCTGGTTAGCCGAGATGAACTGGAAATGGGGGGATGTTCACGCAGTGTCATCTGTGGAGCGAAGTTCGTGCTCACAAGTCCAACAACAATTCGATTCACTATTCCAACCTGGCGTCGGGACTTTCAAAGGCACTAAAGTAGTGATACACATCACCCCGGACGCCGGGCCAGTGCACCACAAAGCCAGAGTGGTGCCGTATGTGATGCAGGAAAAAATCGAGAGCGAATTGGACCGGCTGTTGAGAGAGGGCATCGTCTCGCCCATTGAATTGAGCGACTGGGCGAGCCCCATCGTTCCCGTCCTAAAAGCAGATGGCTCTGTCAGGATCTATGGCGACTACAAGGCCACCATCAATCAGGTGTCCCTACAAGATCAATACCCGCTCCCGAGAGCGGAGGACCTCTTCGCCACGCTGGCAGGCGGCAAGCTGTTCATCAAGTTGGACCTCACGTCAGCCTATATGACCCAGGAACTGGCCGACGAATCTAAACTACTGACCATCATCACCACGCACAAGGGACTGTTCGTTTATAACAGGTGCCCGTTTGGCATTCGATCAGCGGCCGCAATTTTTCAACGAAACATGGAAAGCCTGCTCAAATCCATTCCTGGAACGATCGTATTCCAGGACGGCATCCTCATCACGGGTCGAGACACCGAAGAACACCTCCACAACCTGGAGAAGGTGCTACGCTGACTGGACCGGGTAGGCCTGCGACTCAAGAAGTCTCAATGTGTGTTCTTTGCTCCTGAGGTTGAGTTTCTGGGCAGGAGGGTTGCTGCAGATGGGATTCGGCCCACCGAATCCAAAACAGAGGTGATTCGACGAGCACCCAGGCCCTGCAACACATCGGAGTTGCGTTCATGCCTGGGACTGTTGAACTTTTTCGGGAACTTTCTGCCGAACTTGAGCACGTTGTTGGAGCCGCTACACATGCTCCTGCGTAAGGATTGTGATTGGTTTTGGATGGACTGTCAGGAACGGGCTTTCGATCGGGCGCATAACCTACTTTGTTCAAACAAGTTGTTGACCCTGTACGACCCCTGTAAAAAATTGGTTCTGACGTGATGCATCGTCCAATGGGGTTGGGTGCGTGTTGCAGCAGGACAATGCTGAGGGTCAACTACAACCTGTGGCTTATGCCTCCAGGTCACTCTCTCAAGCAGAACGGGGATATGGGATGGTCGAGAAGGAAGCGCTTGCATGTGTCTATGGTGTAAAAAAAAAATGCATCAGTATCTCTTTGGTAGGAAGTTTGAATTAGAGATGGACCACAAGCCATTAACATCCCTGTTGTCAGACAGTAAGGTTGTCAATGCCAACGCATTAGCTCGCATACAGAGATGGGCTCTCACACTGGCTGCTTATGACTACACCATCCGGCACCGGCCCGGCACTGAAAATTGTGCAGACGCGCTCAGCAGGCTTCCACTGGCCACCACTGAGGGGGCAGCGGAGCAAAGCGTAGAGATGGTCATGGCTGTCGATGCCTTTGACAGCGCAGGCTCCCCCATCACAGCCCGCCAGATCAAAATCTGGACAAACAGAGATCCCCTCCTATCCCTGATTAAGAAATGTGTCCTGACTGGGGATTGGGCGCCCGCACACGGAGCATGCCCTGAGGAGGTCAGACCGTTCCACAGATGGATGGATGAGCTCTCCATCCAAGCCGACTGCCTACTATGGGGCAGCCGGGTAGTTATGTCCCAGAAGGGCAGGGAGGCATTCATCAGGGAACTCCACAGCGAGCACCCAGGTATTGTGCTGATGAAGGCTATTGCTCAATCACACGTTTGGTGGCCTGGAATTGATTCAGACCTGGAACACTGTGTTGGCAGGTGCACGACGTGTGCCCAGCTGGGTAATGCCCCCAGGGAGGCCCCGCTCAGCCACGCATTCATGTAGTCTATGCGGGCAAGTTCATGGGAAAGATGTTCCTTATTGTGGTAGATGCGTACTCGAAATGGATTGAATGTATCATTCTAAATTCATGCACGACATCCACCACTGTGGAAAGCCTACGTGCAATCTTTGCAACCCATGTCTTGCCAGACATCCTGGTCAGTGATAATGGCCCATGTTTCACAAGCTACGAATTCCGGGAGTTTATGTCGGGCAATGGCATCAACCACGTTAGGACAGCGCCGTTCAAGCCAGCCTCCAATGGCCAGGTGGAACGTGCGATCCAAATCATTGAGCAAGGTATGCTCAGGATTCAAGGACCCTCCCTACAATGCCGCCTATCGCGCCTCCTGCTGGTCTATAGATCCCGACCGCACTCGCTCACGGGGGTCCCGCCCACAGAGCTACTAATCAAACGGACACTCAAAACTCGGTTGTCCCTCATTCACCCAGTCCTGACCGACATAGTTGAGGGCAAGCGCCAGTCCCAAAACGAGTACCATGACCGTAATTCGAGGGGGAGATGTATAGAAATAAATGATCCTGTATTTGTCCTCAATCACGCCATGGGGCCCAAATGGCTTGAGGGTACTGCAATTGACAAAGAGGGGAATAGGGTCATCGTGGTAAAACTCAACAATGGTCAGATATGCCGTAAGCATCTGGACCAAGAAAAAAAAAGGTTCAGCATTGACACTGAGGAACCTGAAGAAGACCATGAGATGGAGCTTACACCACCGCCAGTGAATGAGCAACAAGAGCAATCAGAAGAATGCACAGTCCCTGCGGTCAGCCCGGACAGGCCGGAATCACCACAGGTGACAGACACTCACGTCAGTGTCCAACAACCAGAGCCCCAATTGTGGCGCTCCACGAGGGAGCGTAGACCACCTGAAAGACTAAACCTATGATCCTAATAAGACTTTTGGGGGGGGGGGGAGGTGATGTCATGTATGTAACCACAATGTAACACCACTGTATTACTGTACACACTCAACCTAGATGCACACCTTGACCACAAGGGGGTGAACTTGTGGGAGACCACCCATATCTGATCACCCAGGTATATAAAGGGAGGTCCCACGCAGGGTCATCACTTTTGGAGTCCTGTGAATAAAGAGTTAAGGTCATAGAGTGACCTTGTCCCCAGAATGTGCCTCGTGTGGTTTCATACTGTAGAGTAAGGACTTTACAAACGGGAAGCGCAAAGGAACCAATTTCACCCCCTATGATTCTATAGTTATCAGGAAAACAAATTTGCAACTGCCCCCTTGTAAGGAGGCACAACTAATAGCATAATTTAAAAACAAATGTCTAATTTGAACAAAACCAAAAGGAAACTTGTAATCAAATCACAATATTATTACCAGTGTCTATCCGACACTCTATACCCTCTGGTGCCCACTAGTTGTGAAAGGCCTTAAAGTGGCTTCGGTATCTCTGGAAAGCAAAAAATATCCAGGGTTTTGATCCTAATTGCTATCAAGTGACTTAGAATCATAGAAATTTACGGCACAGGAGGAGGCCACTCAGCCCATCGTGTCGGCGCCAGTCGACAAAGAGCTATCCAGCCGACTCCCACTTTCCAGCTCTGGGTCTGTAGCCTTGCAAGTTACGGCACTTCAAGTGCATATCCAAGTACTTTTTAAATGTGATGAGGGTTTCATCCTCCACCAGTCTTTCAGACAGTGCGTTCCAGACCCCCACTGCCCTCTGAATGAAAATGCTTCTCCTCAACATGGGAGGGGGTGGTTCTGGATTTCTTTTTAGGGAATGAAGTTGGGCAGGTGGAAGGGGTGAGCATTTCGGTGCTAGTGACCATAATTCAGTTAGATTTAAGGTAGTTATGGAAAAGGACAAGGCTAGACCAGGAATAAAAGTTCGAAATTGGGGAAAAGCCAACTTTGATAAGCTGAGAGGTGATTTTACCACAGTGGACTGGAAACAGCTACTTGAAGGTAAATCAGTGTCAGAGCAATGGGAGGCATTCAATGAGGAGATCCGTAGGGTTCAGGGCAAATATGTGCCCTTAAAGAAAAAGGGTGGTTAACAAATCTAGAGCCCCCTGGATGTCGAGGGACATACAGGGTAGGATAAAGAAAAAAAGGGAAGCTCATGAGAGATACCGAGGGCTCAATACTGCAGAATCTCTAGAGGAGTACAGAAAGTGCAGGGGTGCAATTAAAAAGGAAATTAGGAAAGCAAAGAGAAAGCCATGAAAAATTATTGGCAAGTAAAATCAAGGAAAACCCAAAGATGTTTTATAAATATATTAAGAGCAAGAGGTTAACTAAAGAAAGGGTAGGGCCTGTTAGAGACCATGAGGGTAATCTGTGTGTGGAGGCGGAAGATGTGGGTATGGTTCTTAATGAATACTTTGCGTCTGTTTTCACAAAAGAGAGGGCCGATGCAGACATTGCTATTGAGGAGAAGTGTGAAATATTAGAAGAAATAAACATAGTGAGAGAGGAGGTATTAAAGGGTTTACAGCTTTGAAAGTGGATAAGTTCCCAGGCCCAGATGAAATATATCCCAGGCTGTTAGGCGAAGCAAGAGAGGAAATAGCAGCGGCTTTGACGATCATTTTCCAATCCTCTCTGGCTTCAGAGAACTGGAGGACTGCTAATGTGGTACCTTTGTTTAAGAAGGGAGAAAGGGATAGACCGAGTAATTATAGGCCAGTCAGCCTAACCTCAGTGGTGGGAAAATTATTGAAAAAAATCCTGAAGGACAGGATTTACTTCACTTAGAAAGACACGGATTAATTAAGGACAGTCAGCACGGATTTGTTAAGGGAAGGTCGTGTCTGACAAACTTGATTGAATTTTTTAAGGAGGTAACCAGGAAGGTCGATGAAGGCAAAGCGTATGATGTAGTGTATATGGATTTTAGCAAAGCTTTTGATAAGGCCCCACATGGCAGACTAGTCACAAAAGTAAAAGCCCATGGGATCCAGGGCAAAGTGGCAAGTTGGATCCAAAATTGGCTCAGAGGCAGGAAGCAAAGGGTAATGGTTGATGGGTGTTTTTGCGACTGGAAGGCTGTTTCCAGTGGGGTTTCGCAGGGCTCAGTACTAGGTCCCTTGCTTTTTGTGATATACATCAATGACTTCGATTTGAATGTAGGGGATATGATGAAGAAGTTTGCAGATGATATCAAAATCGGCTGTGTGGTTGATAATGAAAAAAAAAAGCTGCGGACTGCAGGAAGATATCAATCAACTGGTCAGGTGGGCAGAACAGTGGCAAATGGAATTTAATCCAGAGAAGTGTGAGGTAATGCATTTGAGGAGGACTAACAAAGAAAGGGAATACACATTAACTGGTAGGACACTGAGAAGTGTAGATGAACAAATGGACCTTGGAGTGCAGGTCCACAGATCCCTAAAGGTAGCAGGCCAGGTAAATAAAGTGGTTAAGAAGGCATACGGAATGCTTGCCTTTATTAGCCGAGTCATAGAATATAAGAGCAGGGGGGTTATGCTTGAACTGTATAAAACACTGGTTAGGCCACAGCTGCAGTTCTGGTCACCGCATTACAGGAAGGATGTGATTGCTTTGAACAAATATTTTGTATCAGTCTTTATGGTAGAGGACACGAACAATATTCCAGCAGTGGATAGTCAAGGGGCTATAGCGGGGGAGGAACTTAACACAATCACAACCACTAAGGAGGTGGTACTCAGTAAGATAATGGGACTAAAGGCAGATAATTCACTGGACCTGATGGCTTGCATCCTAGGGTCTTAAGAGAAGCAGCAGCAGGAATTGTGGATGCATTGGTTGTAATTTACCAAAATGCCCTGGATTCTGGGGCGGTCCCAGCAGATTGAAAAACTGCAAATGTAACGCCCCTATTTAAAAAAGGAGGCAGACAAAAAGCAGGAAAATATAGACCAGTTAAACTAACATCTGTAGTTGGGAAAATGTTGGAGTCCATTATTAAAGAAGCAGTAGCAGGACATTTGGAAAAGCAAAATTCGGTCAGGCAGAGTCAGCATGGATTTATGAAGGGGAAGTCATGTTTGACAAATTTGCTGGAATTCTTTGAGGCTGTAACGAACAGGGTGGATAAAGGGGAACCAATGGATGTGGTGTATTTGGACTTCCAGAAGGTATTTGATAAGGTGCCACATAAAAGGTTGCTACACAAGATAAAAGTTCACTGGGTTGGGTGTAATATATTAGCATGGATCGAGGATTGGCTAACTAACAGAAAACAGAGAGTTGGGATAAACGGCTCAGTCTCTGGTTGGCAATCAGTAACTAGTAGGGTGCCGCAGGGATCAGTGCTGGGACCCCAACTAGTTACAATCTATATTAACGACTTGGAAGAAGGGACTGAGTGTAACGTAGCCAAGTTTGCTGACGATACAAAGATGGGCGGAAAAGCAATGTGTGAGGACACAAAAAATCTGCAAAAGGACATAGACAGGTTAAGTGAGTGGGCAAACATTTGGCAGATGGAGTATAATGTTGGAAAGTGTGAGGTCAAGCACTTTGGCAGAAAAAAATCAAAGAGCAAGTTATTATTTAAATGGAGAAAGATTGCAAAGTGCTGCAATACAGCGGGACCTGGGGGTACTTGTGCATGAAACACAAAAGGATAGTATGCAGGTACAGCAAGTGATCAGGAAGGCCAATGGAATCTTGGCCTTTATTGCAAAGGGGATGGAATATAAAAGTAGGGAAGTCTTGCTACAGCTGTACAGAGTATTGGTGAGGCCACACCTGGAGTACTGCGTGCAGTTTTGGTTTCCATATTTACGAAAGGATATACTTGCTTTGGAGGCAGTTCAGAGAAGGTTCACTAGGTTGATTCCGGGGATGAGGGTGTTGACTTAATAGGAAAGGTTGAGTAGGTTGGGCCTCTACTCATTAGAATTCAGAAGAATGAGAGGTGATCTTATCGAAACGTATAGGATTATGAGGGGGCTTGACAAGGTGAATGCAGAGAGGATGTTTCCACTGATGGGGGAGACTAGAACTAGAGGGTATAATCTTAGAATAAGGGGCCGCCCATTTAAAACTGAGATGAGGAGAAATTTATTCTCTCAGAGGGTTGTAAATCTGTGGAATTCAGTGCCTCAGAGAGCTGTGGAAGCTGGGACATTGAATAAATTTATGACAGAAATAGACAATTTCTTAAATGATAAGGGGATAAGGGGTTTATGGGGAGCGGGCAGGGAAGTATGGCTGAGTCCATGATCAGATCAGCCATGATCTTATTGAATGGTGGAGCAGGCTCGAGGGGCCGTATGGCCTACTCCTGCTCCTATTTCTTATGTTCTTATGTTCTTATGACAGATTAGATAGGCTGGATTTGTTTTAATTGGAACAGAGGAGGCTGAGGGGAGACTTAATTGAGGTGTATAAAATTATGAGGGGCCTAGATATAGTGCATAGAAAGGACCTATTTCCCTTAGCAGAGGGGTCAACAACCAGGGGACATAAATTTAAAGTAATTAGTAGAAGGTTTAGAAGGGATTTGAGAGGAAATTTGTTCACGCTACACAGTTGTGGGGGTCTGGAACTCACTGCCAGAAAGGGTTGTAGAGGCAGAAACCATCACCATATTTAAAAAGTACTTGGATATGAACCTGAAGTGCCGTAACCTACAGGGTTACGGACCTGGAGCTGGAAAGTGGGATTAGACTGGATAGCCTCTTGTTGGCCGGCGTGGACACGATGGGCTGAAATGGCCTCCTTCCGTGCTGTAAACTTGTATGATTCTATGATTCAACTCCCCTCTAATCCTTCTAGCAATTACTTTAAATCTATGCCCCCTGGTTATTGACCTCTCTGCTAAGGGAAATAGGTGAACATAGGAACAGGAGTAGGCAATTCAGCCCCTCGAGCCTGCTCCGCCATTCAATGAGATCATGGCTGATCTGCGACCTATAGTTTTGTTTTAGTACAGTTTTATTTTTCAAAAGGGGGTGTTACCAGCCACTTACGCCTGTTTTGCAAGTTTAGGCAGCGAAAAGTTACTCCAAACTAAGTTCGAACAGAGTAAGTGTCGATTTTTGTACGCTCTGAAAAACCTTGCGGAGACTTTAGAAATCAGGCGCAGGTATCCAGAGATGGGGGGGAAAGGGAAGTTAGAGGATTTTCCAAAGCATTAAACACTTCACTTTTAAAAATAAAGAACCATCATCAATAATAAATGATAAATAAATCAATAAATAAAAAATAAAAAAAGTAAAAAATTATTCAATAAATCAATAAATAAAAAATTAAAAGTTGCTACCTGACCTACCCTTTCAGGAGCACCGGGAGCCTGGCCAGGGCTAAGTGCTGCGTGCTTCAGGCTGCAAATAAGGAATCTGACCGCGATGAGGGAGCCCATTCGGCCAGGGCTAGAGGCTGCGTGCTTCGGGCTGCAAATCGACACTCTGGCCACTCCAGGAGCCCATTCGGCCAGGGCTAGGGGCTGCGTGCTTCAGGCCCCTCCCACACAGGCAGCAGCACACGCACACACAATCTGGAGGCCAGGAGCTACTGCGCACGCATGCAGACTCCACTGCGCACACGTGCAGCTGCCGGCACTCTTTTTGGCCCAGGGCTGTAGCTCCGCCCTCAGCTGCTTGTGCTACGCTGCGTTGACTGTGAAACAGGCCTGCTGGACCCGGAGAATCACGAGGTAAGTTTTAGGTGCTTTTTTTATTCTAAAAAATAGGCGGGCCTCTCGGAGTGCACCGTTCTGGGAGGACATCCGAAACTTGGGCCCTGTATACCCGCCTTTGATACCTTTGCTTAACAGAAAGCTATCAATCTCCGATTTAAAATTAACAATTGATCTAGCATCAATTGCCATTTGCAGAAGAGAGTTCCAAACTTCTACAACCCTTTGCATATAGAAATTTTTCCTAATTTTACTCCTGAAAGGTCTGGCTCTAATTTTTAGACTGTGCCCCCAGTCCTAGACTCCCCAACCAGCGGGAATAGTTTCTCTCTATCTACCCTATCTGTTCCCCTTAATATCCTGAAAACTTCAATCAGATCACTCCTTAACCGTCTAAATTCTCGGGAATACAACCCTAATTTGTGTAATCTCTCCGCGTAACTTAACCCTTGAAGTCTGGGTATCATTCTGGTAAACCTACCCTGCACTCCCTCCAAGACCAATATATCATTCCGAAGGTGTGGTTCCCAGAGCTGCTCACAGTGCTCCAGGTGTGGTCTAACCAGGGTTTTGTACAGCTGCAGCATAACTTCTACCCCATTGTATTCTAGTCCTCTGGATATAAAGGCCAACATCCCATTAGCCTTTTTGATTATTTTCTGTACCTGCCCATGACATTTTAATGATCTATGTACCTGAACCCCCAAGTCTCTCTGGACCCCCACTGTTTTTAGCTTTTCACCATTTAGAAAGTACCCTGTTCTATCCTTTTTAGGACCAAAATGAATGACCTCACATTTGCCTACATTGAAATTCATTTGCCACAGTTTTGCCCAGTCACTTAATCTGTCGATATCCCTTTGTCATTTTATGTGTCTATCTACACTGCCTACAATGCCGCCTATCTTTGTGTCATCGGCAAATTTGGATATTTGACTTTCTATGCCATCATCTAAGTCGTTAATAAATACTGTGAATAGTTGAGGCCCCAACACAGATCCCTGCAGGACACCACTAGTCACATTCTGCCAGTTTGAGTACCTATCCACTCTATCTAAGCCCCACGTAATTTTATACACGTCAATTAAGTCTCCCCATAGCCTCCTCTGTTCCATATAAAATTTCCCAGCCTATCCAATCTTTCCTCATAGCTAAAATTCTCTGTTTTAAGTGTGTGGACAGGATTGGTCATGATCCTCCGTAATCTAATCACCTGCTAACACGCTCTGTTTAGTTTCACACATCAAGTATGGCCAAAAGGGTAAGGTCGCTAGCACCTGTGGAACCATACCGCTGCATGTAGTCACATATCCAGGGCAAGTTGGATGGGGAACATGACACCAAACATTTATCTTTGTTCAAAAGATCTTAAGGATCAAGAATTTTGAAGTTGCTCAAAATTTAGTCTCTAATAAAGCCTTATTCTGTAGGTGATACATCTCTGAAGTTTGTCTTTTTTTTCTGGATGTCATTTCAGCTGATGTGTTATTCGTTTAACTGTATAGAATTTCCATATCACTCATTCCACTAATTAGTGCCAGTGGACATGGCTTGGGTAAAGAAGAGAAAAACAAAACTACAACAATAACAACAACTTGTATTTATACAGTGCCCTAAAAGCAGTAAAACATCCCAAGGTACTTCAAAGGAGCATGATCAAACAAAAATTGATACTGAGTGACATCAGGACGTATTAGGGCAGATTAGAGGTAAGTTTTAAGGAGGGTTGTAGGGCAGGAGGAGATTACAGAGATAGGGATGGCCGAGGCCATTGAGGGATTTGAAAATAAGGATGAGAATTTTTAAATCGAGGCATTGCTTAACTGGGAGCCAAAGTAGATCAGCGAGCACAGGGGTGATGGTTGAACGGGACTTGGTGCGTATTAGGATATGGGCAGCAGAGTTTTGGATGAGCTTATGGGGGGTGGAAGATGGGAGGCCAGCCAGGAATGCATTGGAATAGTCAAGTCTAGAGGTAACCATGGCATGGATGTGGGATTTAGCAGCAGATGAGAGGCAGTGGCGGAGTCGGGCAATGTTGCGGAGGTGGAAATAGGCGGTCTTAGTAATGGAGCGGATATGTGGTCTGAAGCTCATCTCGGGGTCAAATACCACACCAAGGTTGCAAACAGTCTAGTTCAGCTTCAAACAGTTGCCAAGGAGAGGAATGGAGTCGATGGCTAGGGAACGGAGTTTGTGGTGGAAACCAAAGACAATGGCTTCGGTCTTCCCAATATTTTGTTGGAGGAAATTTCTGCTCATCCAATACTGATGTCAGACAAGCAGTCTGACAATTTAGAGATCATGAGGGGTCGAGAGAGGTGGTGGTGATGTAAAGCTGGGTGTCAGCATCATGTGAAACCTGATGTTGTTTTCTCGGATGATATCGCCAAGGGGCAGCATGTAGACGAGAAATAGGAGGGAGCCAAGTATAGATCCTTGGGGGACACCAGAGGTAACGATGCGGGAGTGGGAAGAGAAACCGCTGCAGGTGATTCTCTGGCTACCACTGGATAGATAAGAAGGGAACCAGGCGAGTGCAGTCCCACCCAGCTGGACGACGGAGGAGAGGCGTTGGAGGAGGATGGGGTGCTCAACTGTGTCAAAGGCTGCAGACAGGAGAAATAGTTTACCACGGTCTCAGTCACATAGGATGTAATTTGTGACTTTGATAAAAGCCATTTCGGTACTATGACAGGGGCGGAAACCTAATTGGAGGGATTCAAACATGGTTAAATCTGATAAGGTAGCTCAAGAACTAATGTGAGTCAGACAAAATATGTAAATGGTCAGGACAATGTCAAGTGAAATTTAAATGTAAAGTAACACATATTAGAATAAAATAATCGCTGACAACAGTACTCCATGAGTGGTGTTGAGATAACTAAAGATGAAGCTGAGAAATATGCTGACTTTCCCTGCTGACGTAAGCAACATATCCAATCACTGCAGAGTAGAAGTCAGAGAAAGTTATGTTCAAAATGTATAGTACTTGGTCAGACCACACCATACCATGCCCAGTTCTGGCCACTGAGACACAAGAGAGGCATTCAAGTCCTTGATGTAGTTCAGAGAAGAGCCATGAAACTGATTCTTAGTGCCAGAAGACTGAGTTATGAGGATAGATTGGAGAAACCTGGGTTAAGAGATGACATTACAGATGTGCATAAGATAGCAAAGGGTAGAAAAAAGGTAAATCCAGAACACGACTCCAAACTAAACTGTGACAGGGGGCACAGATTCAAAGTAGAGACACCGTGTCAGAAAGTTCTTCATACAGAGAGTGAACAACACACAAAATGGATTTCTGGGTAGAGTAGTGGAGGCAATAACGCTGTTATTTTTTCTATATTTGTTCTTGAGATGTGGGCAACAGTGCTAAGGGAGCATTTGTTGCCCATTGCTAGTTGCCCTGAGGGCATTAAGAGTCAACCACATAGCGTGGAACTGGAGTTACATGTAGGCCAGACCGGGTAGAGGTGGCAGGTTCCCTCCCTGAAGGGCATTAGTGAACCAGTTCGGGTTTTATGACAATTTGGTAGCTTTCATGGTCACAAATGATCAGATTTATTGAATTCAGTTTCATAACTTGCCATGGTAAGATTTGAATTCACAAAGCACTGGGCTGCAAGCAAAGTTCCCTGTAGGCTGCACTATGTTCTGTGTGGCCTGTTTCTTTCAATGCGCGGACCCTTTACATTTCTGTGCATGTGTGTTATTTCCAGTGTAGAAGCTTGTGAGCGGCCTGCGCGGAAACTTTCAGATTTCTGCGCAGCCACGCACGCACGCAGTATAGAGGAAAGATTGCTTGCTAGTCAGGTACCATGACCACTGGGGCTTTTGTCTGTACCCTAAGGCACAGCTGGAAGCTGGAACTGGGCAGCTGCAGGATCTTTCTGGATGGACAAGCCACAATGGTTCAACTGACTGTCCTCAGCTGCAACAATCTTGTGAAAAAATACGTTGCTGTGGTAATTAGCAAATTGATGTCTATTATTCTATTTTAGCAGCAATGAGGCAGCAAAGGCAGACATAGACATATTTAAAGGGTGATGGGAGTGGTCAGGCTGCAATGTCTCTTTACTCGGGAGAACGGACTGGGTCACTTCAGAAAGCTTGGATTCCGAAGGTCTGACCCAGAACCAAATTGTTATAGCTGGTCATGAAGCTCGTTCTGTAACCCAATATTAGCTTTTATATTGTAAAATCATTATTTTAAAACAAGTTCAGCATTTCATATAAACTGCACCTGATGCAGACTTTGACAGCAACTTAATTATTGTATTCACATTTCAGAGAGAGTTTAAACATCTAGTTATAAATGGAATGGACTTTGCTCTCCATTGGAGGAAATTTTTACTGTGTCCCATAAAACTGATCAGATAGGTTCTTGAACTTGCATGTTCATGGAGACATGTGAATAGACTGCTGGCAATACAAAATAAATGTTCATGTTACTGGAGGGTAGACTGTTAATACTTTGAAGTCTCATTTTCACATTTTGCCATCTTATACACCAATGGTAACAATTCAAAAGCTTATGTAGTACCTGGACCTCTCTGGTCCGGTATTCTCTGGTCCGGAAACACCGGTGGTTCGGCATCGGCATCTGTTTCCCGTGCTTCCTGGCTCTCAATGATCAGTGCGCAACTGCTGCTTTCCATGTGTGGCGTCCCAGTTTCCCGCGCTTCAGTGAGGTGGCCGGGCAAGGAAAGGGAAGGGCAGGCGGCTGACTGAGGCGCCGAAGCTGGGCCTGAGGGAGAGGAGGGTTTATAAAAAAAATAACCAAACCAGTGCGTTAATTAACAAATGTGGCTGGGAGATTTCTACACGGGGAGAGAGAGAGCGAGGCCCGAGTTTCGCAGCTGGAGCTCCGGAGCATGGTGGAGGTGTTCAGGAGCCCGGGCGTTGTCTATAGGTACCGGTAAGCCTCGGCTCGGCGTGACCTCTCGTGGTTTGGAAAATTCTCTGTTCCGGCACCGGTCAGGTCCTGAGTGTACCGGACCAGAGAGGTCCAACCTGGATACCAAAATAGTTTGATCAGCATACAATGTGGAAACTACTACCAGTGTCAAACCATTCTTGAACAGTTAAAGCAAGACTGCCACTGGGAACCTGAGCATGTGTGTCTGGGTAAATTGTGATTTTCTCTGTTGATGTGCAGCCATTTTCTTTTACAGTTGCACACTGCATAAAACCTTTTGACATTTATACCAGTTAGGTGGCTTGTTAGCAGTTTGAGAATTGTCAAGGATCATGATTGCAGGCACATTATTATTAACTAAGATTTTTCATTACTGCTAAAGAAATTCTCAGGAATTGTATGTTTCAGTGTGTTCCTTCAATTAGCAGTTCAGTCATTTGACAAAAAACAATCTCATCCATTTTACGAAAAAATAGGAACTTCACCCCCAATGACAACACATGGGAAGTTTCATATTACAATTTTGTATTTTTTTCATCTTCTGACTCAACAATCTAACAGCAGTTCCCATAAGCAGAGTTTATCCCATATAATCCAGAAGCTGCACCTTTTCTATACACTTTTCTCATAGTGACCCATACCCAAGGGGACAGGAATGACTCCAATTATAGCAAGCTATTAACTGGATTTAACATGATGGTGCACTACATTACCAAACTCACTTTGAAATGGCAGATATTATCACACTGACCTTACAGGGCTTACAGACTAAAGTAACTAATACCCTCATTTGTAGTCAGTTATAACATGAATTACAATAATTGGCGAATACTAACAGTACAACATACAAGGAAGCCCTTAATGGCTCAATTGGCCTTCATTAGACTGGCTTCTGATTAAGTTCAATAGTCTTTGTTAATTCTAAGAGTTCTGTTTTTGAATAACACATTTAGATTGTTTCATCTTCTCACAAATCCTCTGTGCCAACTTCTCCCTCAAGTAGAGAGTAAAACTCAGTACATACAGGACTACATTATTAGCCATTGGGCCGTAGGTGGTTTTGACTGCGCTAAAAAATCCACGTACGTCATGATTGTCGGCTAGTTGCTGGATCTCCTGCGCTTTTTCCACCCACCATCTGTTCTTTAGGCCACGAGTTTTTTCTTGGACCTCGGCCTTCAGTTGTCTGTATATCTGCTTTCTTGCTCTCGGGTTGTGATGTTGTTTCCAATTCAAGAATGCCTTGTGTTTGCGGTTTATTAGCTCCTGGATCTCCTGGTCGTTCTCATCGAACCGGTCTTGATGTTTTCTGGTAGAGTGATCAAGAGTCTCTTCGCAGATACTAATTATGGTGGACTTGAGGGCAGACCAGACACTGTGGACACTCCACGGCTCCAGTTCATTGGAGGTCGTCAGGTTGGCTGTGATGATGACGATGATGATGATGTGAGGCGCTGACTGAATAGGGCTTTCTTAGCAGGGTCTTTGAGTGCTCCAGCGTTGATTTTCCTGCGGCAGTGTTTCTGTTGCCTCCGCTGTTTTGAGGCTACATTGATGGAGCCATTAATTTGCCAGGGTAGATCTAGGTGAAATGAACGTCAAGTAGTTTGAACCCAATTCCTACCAGGCATTGGCCCACAACACAAAACTGGTTATAATTATGCAACATAATGTCAAGAGAAATTAAAAAGATGGTTGGTGAGGAAGTCAAACTGTCATACTGATAAAATAGGTGCTTCCCTTTGAGGTTCAGTGCAGGACTGCATCTAGCCCAAGCTGTTCTTCACCTGGAAATGTTTGGCATAGACATTGACCAACGAGGAAAAATGTTCCTTCGCCCCGCTGAACACAAATGGTTTGCAAATATAGCGAGAAAACTTTTAAAAAAATCACATTTTCATTTAAGCCGTCTCTACAGTAGTGTTCACATTGTAAAAAATACCCATGCCCAATCAACATCTTTTTTGACCAGTAATTCTTCTGAATCTGATCAGTACAAAATATTGAGGGGCCTGGATAGTAAGGGTCTATTTCCATTGGTGGAGGGGTCTACTATAAGGGGGCATAGTTTTAAGGTGATTGGTTGAAGGTTTAGAGGGGATTTGAGGGGGGGCTTCTTTACGCAGAGGGTTGTGGGGATCTGGAACTCGCTGCCTGGACAAGTGATGGATGCGGAAACCCTCACCACTTTTAAGAGATGGTTGGATGGGCACTTAAAGTGCAGTAACCTGCAGGGTTACGAACCTAGAGATGATAATTGGGATTAGACTGGATGACCTTTTGTTGAACGGCGCAGATATAATGGTAAGTACTGCAGGGAATAGAATACGGCCAGGGTGATCCCCTGGACTAGTTTTGATCGCCTGGATGAGTCGGAGAGGAATTTTCCCAGATTTCTTTTCCCGAAATTGGCCTGGGTTTTTATCTGGTTTTTGCCTCTCCCAAGCGATCACAAGGCTCCGGTTGGGGTGGAATGTAGAATGTTTCAGTATAAGGGGTGTCGCAGTTGTGTGAGGCGGACTGGCTGGACTGGGTGCTCTTTGCCTTTCCGTCATTGTTCATAGATTTATATGTAACCTTTAGGGCTGCTGACCAAGGGCCATGTGGCTCTTTGTCGGCCGGTGCGGACACGATGGGCCGAAATGACCTCCTTTTGCACTGTAAATTTCTATGTTTCTATGTTAAGGAGAATGCCCTCACTCTCTGTGTATATTTCCTTCACCAGATATTCCAAACAGTTGTTCTAGACCCTGGGGTGGAAATTCGTCTTGAGCGGCGGTGCAAAACTGGCTGTAACACATTGCCCGCATGTAATACACCCAATATTCAGATCCATTGGCATCAATGTGATACTGCCAGACACAAATTTCACCCTCCATGTGTTTGGTTTGCTTTTTGTTTCTTAGCTGAACATAAAACCAAGGGCTTGACGTCTGAACCCCTCCCATCTCTCTGTGTCTGGGTATTGGCCAGCTGAGCTGCCAATCAACTACCTTAATAAGACCACAGTTAGAGTATTGTATGCAGTTCTGGTCTCCACTCTATCGGAAGGATGTTGAGACAATAGAGAGGGTACAGTCCAGATTTACAAGAATGCTGCCTGGTGTGAGGAAATACAAATACAAAGAAAGACTTGAAGGTGCTGCCAATGGGACATTATCAATGTAACACCAATGCTCCATCTCACCCTCAGCAAGCTCCCCGCTGGAGTGGAGCTAATCTACAGAACAAACGGAAAACTATTGAACCTCCGCCGCCTGCAGGCCAGATCGAAGGTCGGCCCATGCTCTGTTCATTGAATTACAGTACACAGACAACGCTTGCGTCTGCGCACACTCGGAAGCCGAAGTCCAAATCATCATCAACACATTCACCGCAAAACAAAGATCCTCTACCAACCTGCCCTCACCACACAGTACTGCCCCCCCATTAGCAAAATCCACGACGAGGCCTTGGACAACATGGACCATTTTCCATACCTCAGGAGCCTACTGTCAACAAGGGCAGATGTTGATGATGAAGTCCAACACCGCCTTCAGTGTGCCAGCACAGCACCGCCTGAGGAAGAGAGCGTTTGAAGACCAGGACTTCAAACCCGGCACCAAGCTCATGGTCTACAGAGCAGTAGTGATATGCTTCATAGACATGGACTATGTACAGCAAGCACCTCAAAGCATTGGAGAAATACCACCAACGCTGCCTCCGCAAGATCCTGCAAATCCACTGGGAGGATAGACGCACCAACGTCAGTGTTCTCAATCAGGCCAACATCCCCAGCATCAAAGCATTGACCATGCTCGACCAGCTCCGTTGGGCGGGCTACATTGTCTGCATGCCCGATACGAGGCGCCCAAAACAAGTGCTCTACTTGGAGCTCCAACACGGCAAGCGAGCCACAGGTGGGCAGAGGAAATGCTTCAAGGACACTCTCAATGCCTCCTTGTTAAAGTGCGACATCCTCACCAACACCTGGGAATCCCTGGACCAAGATCGCTCAAAGTGGAGGAGAAGCATCCGGGAAGAACATAAGGCGCCGAACATCTCGAGTCTCTTCTCCGGGAGCAAGTGGAGGCCAAGCACAAAAAGCAGAAGGAGCGTACAACGACCCACCCACCTGTCCCTTCAACCACTGTCTGCCCCACCTGTGACAGAGACTGTAGGTCCTGCATCGGCCTCATCAGTCACCTGAGAACTCATTTTTAGTGTGGAAGCAAGTCATCCTCGACTCCGAGGGACTGTCTAAGAAGAAGAAGAATACCATCATACACAAGCAAGTTCAAATCAAAGATTGCTCTGTGACTAGATTTGAATCCAGCCCTTTGTCCAAGTGTTCAATGTTGTCTTGAAATAGGTATGAAAAGAAAGGATCAAAGGTATATAAACAGAACAGTCTATCATTGCAACAATAAATGTGTACTATTGGCTCTCAGTAGGACTTTTAATCAGTACTGCATCACATTTATAAAGCATCTGAAAGCTATCTGGGGCAGTGTGTTATTACTGTATTAACCTTCTCTCCAGTTTAATTTCAATACTTGAACATTTAAAATTAGGACATGGCAGTCTGAATGAACTCTTGGATTCACAATCTTAGATCTAATAGTGCTTGGGTTTCTGTCAGCATAATGTGGTTGGGAACTAAGTTAAAAGCAATAATATACTTTGAACGGGAGAAGGTTGAATGATTTGGAAGAGTAGAGGGATTTGGGGTTTAACTGCACAAGACTTTAAAAAAGCACCATTAAAAAAAGTTCCTGGAATACTGCTTTTTATGGCAAGAAACATAGAAACACAGAAAATAGGTGCAGGAGTAGGCCATTTGGCCCTTCGAGCCTGCACCACCATTCAATATGATCATGACTGATCATGCAACTTCAGTACCCCACTCCTGCTTTCTCTCCATACACCCTGATCCCTTTAGCCATAAGGGCCACATCTAACTCCCTTTTGAATATGTAGGGGTATAGAATATAAAAGGTGAGATGCAATGGTGAATCTCTATAAAACGTTCATAAGTCCACAGATAGAGTATTGTATGCAGTTCTGGGCTCTGCACTAGGAAGGATGTTGAGGTAATAGTGAGGGTACAGCGCAGATCCACTAGTATGCTGCCTGGTAAGAGGAAATATAAATATAAAGAAAGACTTGAACAATTCATTAGAACAGAGGAGATTACGGGTGATTTGACAGAGGTATTTAAAATTATGAAGGGATGGGACAGGGTTGGTAGAAACAGACTTTTTCCAATGGTTGAGGGTCTAGAGCAAGGGGATATAGCTATAAGAGTAAATGCAAGAGAGTTAGGACAGAGATCAGGAGAAAATGTTTCACACAGAGGGTTATGAGGCTGTGGAATTCATGACCCGAGTTAGTGATTGAAGCAGAGACCGTGTCAACATTTAAGAGGAGGTTAGAGAGGGGGTTGAGAGAAAGAGGAATAAAAGGATATGAGAACAGGGTGGGCACATGGGGATAAACACCAGGGAGTTAGGCTGAGAGGTAATACAGTATCTATGTAATTATATGTAACTAAGAGGTGCACAAAGTTACTCACCACAGATTTTCTCTATCTCTCTGTTAGAATTACCTGCAGGGAAGATTTTCTCTGTCTGTTATGTATGATAAAATTGGAAATGCATTTATCAAGAAAGGGTTTTGGATTTTGCACACAGAGAAAATCTTCACTGTTAGACTGTAGTTGATGCCTCCTTCAGGCAAAGCAGCTGATATCAGAAACTTGCTGTGTGGAGTAATCAGGAGTAGACTGTCCTCTTTACATTCTGCGGTGAAACACAGTTTTTATTCCACAAGCCCAAAATATCCATTCTTGATTTATGGTGCAGGTACTCAGGAGAGAACTGACCTATTTCATTATAACAATAATATGGATAAAACCTACTTGTGTACAGAAATAGACATAGAAACATAGAAATTTACAGCGCAGAAGGAGGCCATTCCAGCCCATCATGTCCGCGCCAGCCGACAAAGAGCCACACGGCCCTTGGTCAGCAGCCCTAAGGGAGCGAGGACTATGCGAGGAGTATTCGTAATAAGGTGGACGAATTAACTGCGCAGGCTGCAATGAATGAATATAATATAATTGGCATCACGGAGACATGGCTCCAGGGTGACCAATGCTGGGAACTCAACATCCAGGAGTATTCAATATTCAGGAAGGATAGACAGAAAGGAAAAGGAGGTGCGGTAGCATTGCTGGTTAAAGAGGAAATTAATGCAATAGTAAGGAAGGACATTAGCTTGGATGATGTGGAATCTGTATGGGTGGAGCTGCGGAATACCAAAGGGCAGAAAACGCTAGTGGGAGTTGTGTACAGACCACCAAACAGTAGTAGTGAGGTTGGGGACAGCATCAAACAAGAAATTAGGGATGCGTGCAATAAAGTTACAGCAGTTATCATGGGCGACTTTATATAGAAACATAGAAAATAGGTGCAGGAGTAGGCCGTTCGGCCCTTCGAGCCTACACCAAGATTCAATAAGATCATGGCTGATCATTCACCTCAGTACCCCTTTCCTGCTTTCTCTCCATACCCCTTGATCCCTTTAGCAGTAAGGGCCATATCTATCTCCCTCTTGAGTATATCCAATGAACTGGCATCTACAACTCTCTGCGGCAGGGATCTCCACAGGTTAACAACTCTCTGGGTGAAGAAGTTTCTCCTCATCTCAATCCTAAATGGCATACCCCTTATCCTTAGATTATGTCCCCTGGTTCTGGACTTCCCCAACATCGGGAACATTCTTCCTGCATCTAACCTGTCCAGTCCCGTCAGAATTTTATATGTTTCTATGAGATCCCTTCTCATCCTTCTAAACACCAATGAGTACAGGCCCAGTCGATCCAGTCTCTCCTCATATGTCAGTCCTGCCATCCCGGGAATCAGTCTGGTGAACCTTCGCTGCACTCCCTCAATAACAAGAACGTCCTTCCTCAGATTAGGAGACCAAAACTGAACACAATATTCCAGGTGAGGCCTCATTAAGGCCCTGTACAACTGCAATAAGACCTCCCTGCTCCTATATTCAAATCCCCTAGCTGTGAAGGCCAACATACCATTTGCCCTCTTCACCACCTGCTGAACCTGCATGCCAACTTTCAATGACTGATGTACCATCACACCCAGGTCTCGCTGCACCTCCCCTTTTCCTAATCTGCCGCCATTCAGATAATATTCTGCCTTCGTGTTTTTGCCACCAAAATGGATAACCTCACATTTATCCACATTATACTGCATCTGCCATGCGTTTGCCCACTCACCTAACCTGTCCAAGTCACCCTGCAGCCTTTTAGCGTCCTCCTCACAGCTCACACTGCAAACTTGGAGATATTACACTGAATTCCCTCATCCAAATCATTAATGTATATTGTAAATAGTTGGGGTCCCAGCACTGAGCCCTGCGGTACCCCACTAGTCACTGCTTGCCATTCTGAAAAGAACCCGTTTATCCCGACTTTCTGCTTCCTGTCTGCCAACCAGTTCTCTATCCACATCAGTACATTACCCCCAATACCATGTGCTTTAATTTTGCACACCAATCTCTTGTGTGGGACCTTGTCAAAAGCCTTTTGAAAGTCCCAATACACCACATCCACTGGTTCTCCCTTGTCCACTCTACCAGTCACATCCTCAAAAAATTCTAGAAGATTTGTCAAGCAGGATTTCCCTTTCATAAATCCATGCTGACTTGGACCGATCCCATCACTGCTTTCCAAATGTGCTGCTATTTCATCTTTAACAATTGATTCCAACATTTTCCCTACTACTGATGTCAGGCTAACCGGTCTATAATTACCCATTTTCTCTCTCTCTCCTTTCTTAAAATGTGGTGTTACATTAGCTACCTTCCAGTCCATAGGAACCGATCCAGATTCGATAGACTGTTGGAAAATGATCACCAATGCATCCACTATTTCTAGGGCTACCTCTTTAAGTACTCTGGGATGCAGACTATCAGGCCCCGGGGATTTATCGGCCTTCAATCCCATCAATTTCCCTAACACAATTTCCCGCCTAATAAGGATTTCCTTCAGTTCCTCCTTCTCACTAGACCCTCGGTCCCCTCGTATTTCCGGAAGGTTATTTGTGTCTTCCTTCGTGAAGACAGAACCAAAGTATTTGTTTAACTGGTCCGCCATTTCTTTGTTCCCCATTATAAATTCACCTGAATCTGACTGCAAGGGACCTACATTTGTTTTCACTAATCTTTTTCTCTTCGCATATCTATAGAAGCTTTTGCAGTCAGTTTTTATGTTCCCAGCAAGCTTCCTCTCATACTCTCTTTTCCCCCTCCTAATTAAACCCTTTGTCCTCCTCTGCTTTATTACAAAATTCACCCAGTCCTCAGATTTGCTGCTTTTTCTTGCCAATTTATATGCCTCTTCCTTGGATTTATCACTATGCTTAATTTCTCTTGTTAGCCACAGTTGAGCCACCTTCCCTGTTTTATTTTTACTCCAGACAGGGATGTACAATTGTTGAAGTTCATCCACGTGGTCTTTAAATGTTTGCCATTGCCTATCCACTGTCAACCCTTTAAGTATCACTCGCCAGTCTATTCTAGCCAATTCACGTCTCATACCATCGAAGTTACCTTTCCTTAAGTTCAGGACCCTAGTCTCTGAATTAACTGTGTCACTCTCCATCTTAATAAAGAATTCTACCATATTATGGTCACTCTTCCCCAAGGGGCCTCGCACAACAAGATTGCTAATTAGTCCTTTCTCATTACACATCACCCAGTCTAGGATGGCCAGCCCTCTACATATAGATTGGGCTAACCAAACTGGTAGCAATACGGTGGAGGAGGATTTCCTGGAGTGTATTAGGGATGGGTTTCTAGGCCAATATGTTGAGGAACCAACTAGAGGGCTCCTTTTTATACTGGGTTACCTGCAGTGTGCAGGTAGCCCTTAGGTCTCCAACAGCAGCACCCTCGAGTGTACAGGTAAGGTGTGTACAGTGTAAGGGTGCATTCAGTGTGGCATAACAGTGTTACAGACATCGCACAATCAACAGGCATGCATATACAACAACACTCCCCCTAAGCATTTTTTATATCCTTATTGTCATGATCTGGGAAGGTGAGCAGTAATGGGCTGTGGGAGGTTGTGGTGAGGGTTGTGTGGGTGCCAGGTGTGACCCCTGTGCTTGAGGCTGGCCTCATACGTTTCCCCTCCCTCACACACAGACCATGTGGGTGTCACTGATGTGGGATCCCTCAGTGGGGGTAGCCACAGCAGCAGAGGGTAGGGTGCATACTCTGTGATGTGGGTAATTGTGTGGTGGTGGGCACGGCCACCTTGTCCACCAATGGGGATGAGGGTCAGGTGATCCCAGGGTTTGCCAGGGAAGCTGGAGTATTGGCCTCACACTCCTGGTGTTGGCCCTGGTGGCCAGGGGTTGTAGGGCTGATCTGGTGCAGGTTGCCATTGGTGGTGGCTGTGCTGCCCATTGACCACTGTCCCTGTAGTGGGTCTGCTCCCACTGGCTGTGTGTGTCCTGCAAGGGGCATCACATTCATTCCAAAGGTCCAGGCTACATGGTCAGGTAGCCTGCTGGACCTGGGGTCTCCCACAGGGGGATTCCATTGGCATCAGCATGGTCCCTGTAGGACCCAGTGTCCTTTGGCAGTGTCCTACCAGTACACATGACACCTTGGCTCTGATCACACATAGTTGAGCCTGCATTGTACATTCTAGCATTTGCATCACTTTTGGGTGTCCTGGTCTCAACAGACATGGTTACTTTAGGCATTTCAAACTCTCTATCATAATTGTTAAGCATAATAAACTTGTTCTTGACCTTACTGACACCCGCATTCATCTCATTAGTCACATAGGCCCCTCGTGGTATGGCCGCGGCCATTTTGATCGCAGGTTCTTCTCCTCGTGGTGCGGCCGCCATCTTCTGGCTCTCCTTCAGGTAGGCTGTGGTGGTCTTTTCTTCCTCAGGTTCAGCCATGGACGTCGGGAATCCACCTCTTTCGACGCCGTTCACCTCTTGGAGTCCTGCCCCGGCCCAGAAAGTGGAGTTTGGATTCTCGGACCTGGAGATTTCGCCGTGGTGTTGTGGAGTCGTCGCCGCGCAGTCGAGCTGGACGGTGGGATCTCTGGATGCAGCGATGGATCCACGTTAAGTGTGGACTGCTGGAGCCCAGAGGCCATCGCCACTTCGCCTGTTTTGGACCGGGTCCATCCAATTCCTACCCAGCAGCATGGGACCGTCGCCGGCTACGATCCACAGGGGGAGTTTGTTCAACACGCCACCCTGTGAGACCTGGACGTTCATGCTGCCAACGATTTGGATTTTGCCTTTGTTGTAGGTGAGCAGCTGCGCTTGAACAGGCGATAGTTTTGGTCGATTGGCCAGATTTATCCAAATTTTTTCAAAGGTCGTTTGGCTCATCATAGACTGGCTCGCCCCTGTGTCACTCTCCATAGAAACTGGGACCCCGTCGATGTCAACTTCCGGTGGAGCAGGTATAAACTCCATACTCTTCTTCCAGGGTTTAAGCAACTTCACCTTCATCTGTGTCGGAGCCCGGGTGATCAGCCAACTCATCGGAGACGCGGTGAGTACAGCATTTTCTGCACATTCTTTGAAGATTCCCTTTCTCTTTGCAGCCTTTGCATGCATAGTCTTTGTAGCGGCACTGGTGGGCCCTGTGGTTTCCTCCACAGCGTCAGCAAGGGGCCATCCGGTTTGCCCCATGTGGCGGACTCAGGGTTGCTGGACTCGGGGCCTCTTGAAGTATCCATGCGGTGCACTGCGTTCGCTGGTTTAGAGTCCTGGATCAGTATTCGCCTGGAGTTGCCGGCCGAAACCATGTAGGCCTGGTTCACTTGAATTGCTTTCTGTAGGGTGACAGTGATGTCAGCAGAGAGCAACTTGTGCAGGAGGCCCTCGTGGCCAATTCCAATGACGAATATGCTCCTTAGTGCTTCATTAAGGTGGTCTCCAAAGTCACATAGTGCAGCTAGTCTTCTTAAGTGTGCAGCACACTTAGTAATTTCTTGGCCCTCAGGTCGCCGGTAAGTGAAGAACCGGTGCCTGGCTGTGAGGATGCTTTCTTTCAGTTTTAGTTGTTCCTGTATGAGTGTTACAAGTTCCTCATAGCTCTTGATGGTTGTCTTCGCTGGGGCTAGCAAGTCCCTGACGAGACAATGGACGGTGGGCCCACAACTGCTTAGCAGGATGGCCCTGCGCTTGTTCGGTTGTGTAGCCAAAGTATTCCCATCCAGGTCGTTGGCTAGAAAGAAATGTTCCAATCTTTCTATGCAAGCATCCCAATCTTCCCCCTCGGTAAATTGCTGAAAGTTGCTGAGATTAGACATTGCTGAGCGTGTAGTTTGTGACCTCGTATCCTCGTCGCCAGTTGTAGTGTATGTGGACACCTTTAGTCATGACTCCACGAGGAAGAGTATGATACTTAAACTATGTAGACCTGTAGTCCTTTATTTGCAGCTCCTTGAGTGAGGACACCAAGCTGTGAGCTCCTTTTTACACTGGGTTACCTGCAGGTCTCCAACAGCAGCACCCTCTGGTGTACAGGTAAGGTGTGTCCAGTGCAAGGGTACATTCAGTGTTGCATAACAGTGTTACAGACATCACACAATAAACAGGCATGCATATACAACACATCTCTTAGACATCTGCAGAAATTCCGCTGCTCAGAAGCAGAGCTACACATCAGTCCTGTGCTTCTCCAGAAGCTCCACAATCATTCGATGAAACTCAAGTGGTCAAAAATAAAAACTAAAGTACGTATTACAACATTTTCATGCCAAATTGTTGTCAAGCATTCTTTGTGCCTCCAGTACTTCTGATTGTCAAAGGCAGAAAATTGGATGGGGTGGTGGGGAGGGGGCGTGGTGGCAGTTGGGTGAAATTGTGCCAATGTAGAAAGTGATCTGATACAAGAGCTTTTTCCCTTTTTTTTGAAGAAAGTTAGTGATGTATTCCTAAGGTAAGTAGACATCAACGTGGATGAAGGCAAAACATGGTACAGGTGCTAACAAGAAACACAAAGGCCGGATTTTCTGCCGTCCGTGCGGATGGGATTGGAGGCGGGTCAGGAGGGAAATTTGAAAAATCTTGGAGCAGGTTGGGAACCCGCCGTCGTCCTGCTCCCACGTGCATTTCTCTCGGGCGTGTTTGTCAGCACGGCAGCGACCCGAACGACAGAGGCGGTCGAGGTAATTTAGATAATTAGAAGGTACTTATCAGACCCTTAAACATCTTTTTAACCCTACCTTTCACATTTCCCTGGTTGCCCACGGGATTCACGCAGCTCGGGAACCATGTCTGTGAACCTGAGGCGGGAGTTGAGTGGCCGTTGATTCAGCTCAGTAGTGCACAGCGTGAAAAACACAATTAAAACTCCCAGCTGACAGCTGGTCACTTTCCTCAGGCAGAGCTGTTGCTGACATTGAGCTTTCTACAGGTTGCAAGTGTTTCCAGCAACATCGGGATCCACTGTCATCTCATTGGTACAAACTATCACACCATTGACAGCTTGCTTCTCTCATCTCGACTTGGTCCTCAGAATCAGACCAGGATGATCCCCAACACCAGCAGCACCAATACCACCAGCAACCTTCTCCTCAACCACCTGATGCTGCACAGGACAGAGGGCATCAGCACAGGGCTGCACAGTGCCCGAGGCGCAAACCCCAACACAGGGTATACAGGCAGAGGATGAGCTTCCTCAACCTGACTGAGTAGCAGTGCCAAAGGAGGCTCAGGTGATCGTGCCAGGCTGTCGCAGACATTTACACATTGCTGGAGCAAGACCTGCAGCCCAGAGGAGCGGGTGGACACACCTTAGTAAAAATAAAACAGGGAAGGTGGCTCAACCGTGGCTAACAAGGGACATTAAGGATAGTATTAAAACCAAGGAAGAGGCAATAAATTGGCTAGAAAAAGCAAAAAACTTGAGGACTGGGAGAAATTTAGAATTCAACAAAGGAGGACTAAGGGTTTAATTAAGATGGGGAAAATAGAGTATGAGAGGAAGCTTGCCGGGAACATAAAAACTGACTGCAAAAACTTCTATAAATATGTGAAGAGAAAAAGATTAGTGAAGACAAACGTAGGCCCCTTGCAGTCGGATTCAGGTGAATTTATAATGGGGAACAAAGAAATGGCAGACAAATGGAACAAATACTTCGGTTCTGTCTTCACGAAGGAAGACACAAATAACCTTTCGGATGTACTAGGGGACAGTGGGTCGAGTGAGAAGGAGGATCTGAAGGATATCCTTATTAGGCAGGATATTGTGTTAGGGAAATTGGTGGGATTGAAGGCCGATAAATCCCTGGGGCCTGATAGTCTGCATCCCAGAGTACTTAAGGAAGTGGCCCTAGAAATAGTGGATGCATTGGTGATCATTTTCCAACAGTCTATCGACTCTGGATCAGTTCCTATGGACTGGAGGGTAGCTAATGTAACACCACTTTTTAAAAAAGGAGGGAGAGAGAAAATGGGTAATTATAGATCGGTTAGCCTGACATCAGTAGTGGGGAAAATGTTGGAATCAATCATTAAGGATGAAATAACAGCGCATTTGGAAAGCAGTGACAGGATTGGTCCAAGTCAGCATAGATTTATGAAAGGGAAAGCATGCTTGACGAATCTCTTGGATATTTTTGAGAATGAAACTAGCAGAGTGGACAAGGGAGAACCAGTGGATGTGGTGTATTTGGACTTTCAAAAGGCTTTTGACAAGGTCCCGCACAAGAGATTGGTGTGCAAAATCAAAGCGCATGGTATTGGGGGTACTGTACTGATGTGTGTAAAGTGCTGTCCCCTCAGTACAGATTCACACGAGGCATGTAGTGAAGTCAAGGTCACTCTGAACCTGCACCTTTATTTCACCGCTCTGGAATGCTGCACTTGCCTGAGACCTGTTCTTATATACCTGTCTCTTGCAAGTGCACCCCTGGTGATAAGGTATGCTGGTGGTTACAGGTCATATCTTATTACAGTCATGTATGGCATGTTAGGATACAGTTATATATAATAATGTAAGATACATGACATCACTCTGCCCCAAGGTCTTATTGTCTTTATAGGTTCAGTCTCTCAGGTGGTCTACGCTCTCGCGTGGAGCGTCTGAGTTGTGGTTCAGTTGTTTGCCTTGGTGTCTGTTTTTCTTTGGGTGTGGTTGCTGGTATCTCGCCTGGGCTGTCTGTTTCGATTGGTGTGATTGTTGTTGACTCGCCTGGGCGTGTCTGTTGGGATTGCCCTTTCCTCAGGTTGTTCCCTCTGTCTGTCCGCCAGCTGTGGTGCAAGTTCCACATTGTAGCCTGCCTCTGGTTCCGCAGTGTTGTTGGTAAATCTGCTTTTGACTTGGTCGACATGCCTCCGGCAGGTTTTGCCATTGTCCATTTGTACTACCAGTAGCCTGTTTCCTTCCTTGCCCGTTACTGTCCCTGCAAGCCATTTGGGACCCCTGCCATAGTTTAGTACAAACACTTTGTCCCCTATCTCATTCCATCTCCCCCTCGAATTTCTGTCATGGTACTCAGTCAGCTTATGGCGCTTTGCCTCAACGATTTTGTGCATGTCTGGGAGGATTAATGAGAGCCTTGTTTTTAAAGTCCTTTTCATGAACAGTTGCGCGGGGGGGGGTCCCAGTCAATGAGTGCGGACGAGATCTGTATGCCAGCAGCAGTCTCGACAGGCGACCCTGCAGCGTGGGACCTTGGATTTTAAGCATGCTTTGTTTAATGATTTGCACTGCTCTCTCCGCCTGGCCGTTGGAGGCCGGCTTGAACGGTGCCGTCTTGATGTGATTTATGCCGTGGTCAATTATAAAGTCTTGGAACGCTGCACTGGTGAAGCACGGACCATTGTCACTGACCAATATGTCAGGGATTCCGTGCATTGCAAACATGGTTGCGAGGCTCTCAACAGTGGTGGAGGTTGTGCTCGAGTTTAAAATGGTGCATTCGATCCACTTTGAAAATGCATCTACAGTTACGAGGAACATTTTGCCCATGAATGGGCCCGCATAGTCTACGTGCACCTGTACGCCAGGGCCAGGGGCTCAGTGGAGCCTCCCTGGGGGCATTGCTGAGTTGGGCACAAATGGTGCACCTTCGGACGCAGAGCTCCAAGTCCGCGTCAATACCAGGCCACCAGACGTGGGATCTGGCTATGGCCTTCATGAGAACAATCCCCGGGTGCTCGCGGTGGAGCTCCCCGACAAATGCCTCTCTGCCTCGCAGAGGCATGATTACTCGGCTGCCCCACATCAGGCAGTCTGCTTGTAGTGATAGCTCATGCATGCGCCTGTGAAAGGGTTTTAATTCCTCGGGGCAGGCATCGCGAGCCTCTGCCGAGTCACCGGTTAGGACACATCTTTTTACTAAGGATAACGTGGGGTCGCTGGCCGTCCAGGCTCTGATTTGGCGAGCCGTCATGGGCGAACCTGTGGACTCAAAGGCATTGATTGACATGACTATCTCACAGTCCTGTTCGCAGATCCTTCCGTGGTCGCCAGGGGTAGCCTGCTGAGCGCGTCGGCACAGTTGTCTGTGCCTGGTCTGTGCCTCATGGTATAGTCGTAGGACGCCAGCATGAATGCCCACCGTTGAATTCGCGCCGAGGCGTTGGCGTTTATTGCCTTGCTCTCGGATAGGAGGGACGTGAGGGGCTTGTGGTCGGTTTCTAACGCGAATTTGGCCCCGAAAAGGTATTGGTGCATCTTTTTGACACCGTACACGCACGCGAGCGCCTCCTTCTCTACCATTCCGTACCCGCGCTCCGCCCGTGAAAGTGACCTGGAGGCATAACCTATGGGTTGTAATTTGCCCACACTATTGACATAGAAACATAGAAACATAGAAAATAGGTGCAGGAGCAGGCCATTCAGCCCTTCTAGCCTGCACCGCCATTCAATGAGTTCATGGCTGAACATGAAACTTCAGTACCCCCTTCCTGCTTTCTCGCCATAACCCTTGATCCCCCGAGTAGTAAGGACTTCATCTAACTCCCTTTTGAATATATTTAGTGAATTGGCCTCAACTACTTTCTGTGGTAGAGAATTCCACAGGTTCACCACTCTCTGGGTGAAGAAGTTTCTCCTCATCTCGGTCCTAAATGGCTTACCCCTTATCCTCAGACTGTGACCCCTGGTTCTGGACTTCCCCAACATTGGGAACATTCTTTCTGCATCTAACCTGTCTAAACCCGTCAGAATTTTAAACGTTTCTATGAGGTCCCCTCTCATTCTTCTGAACTCCAGTGAATACAAGCCCAATTGATCCAATCTTTCTTGATAGGTCAGTCCCGCCATCCCGGGAATCAGTCTGGTGAACCTTCGCTGCACTCCCTCAATAGCAAGAATGTCCTTCCTCAAGTTAGGAGACCAAAACTGTACACAATACTCCAGGTGTGGCCTCACCAAGGCCCTGTACAACTGTAGCAACACCTCCCTGCCCCTGTATTCAAATCCCCTCGCTATGAAGGCCAACATGCCATTTGCTTTCTTAACCGCCTGCTGTACCTGCATGCCAACCTTCAATGACTGATGTACCATGACACCCAGGTCTCGTTGCACCTTCCCTTTTCCTAATCTGTCACCATTCAGATAATAGTCTGTCTCTCTGTTTTTACCACCAAAGTGGATAACCTCACATTTATCCACATTATACTTCATCTGCCATGCATTTGCCCACTCACCTAACCTATCCAAGTCACTCTGCAGCCTAATAGCATCCTCCTCGCAGCTCACACTGCCACCCAACTTAGTATCATCCGCAAATTTGGAGATACTGCATTTAATCCCCTCGTCTAAATCATTAATGTACAATGTAAACAGCTGGGGCCCCAGCACAGAACCTTGCGGCACTCCACTAGTCACTGCCTGCCATTCTGAAAAGTACCCGTTTACTCCTACTCTTTGCTTCCTGTCTGACAACCAGTTCTCAATCCACGTCAGCACACTACCCCCAATCCCATGTGCTTTAACTTTGCACATTAATCTCTTGTGTGGGACCTTGTCGAAAGCCTTCTGAAAGTCCAAATATACCACATCAACTGGTTCTCCTTTGTCCACTTTACTGGAAACATCCTCAAAAAATTCCAGAAGATTTGTCAAGCATGATTTCCCTTTCACAAATCCATGCTGACTTGGACCTATCATGTCACCATTTTCCAGATGCACTGCTATGACATCCTTAATAATTGATTCCATGTTGCAAAACGCACCCGACCCCATACACTGACGCATCGCATGTGAGAACTAGCTTTTTACCTGGATCAAAGAAAGTCAAAACACTGTTGGAACACAGAAGGTTGCATGCCTTATTGAAGGCACGTTCCTGGGCGTCCCCCCAAAACCAATCGCACCCCTTCCTGAGAAGCACGTGGAGAGGCTCCAGCAGCGTGCTTAAGTTCTGCATAAAGTTCCCAAAGTAATTGAGTAGCCCGAGAAAGGCGCGCAGTTCTGAGACATTCCGGGGCCTGGGTGTCCGGCGAATTGCTTCTGTTTTGGACTCTGTTGGGCGGATTCCATCAGCGGCAATCCTTCTGCCCAAAAATTCAACCTCGGGTGCGAGAAACAGGCACTTGGATTTCTTGATTCGTAGGCCTACCCGATCCAACCGCTTTTGTACTTCCGCCAAATTACGGAGATGGGAGTCGGTGTCCCTGCCCGTGATAAGTATGTCGTCTTGAAATACAACCGTCCCCGGGATGGACTTGAGCAGACTCTCCATGTTGCGCTGGAATATGGCAGCTGCCGACCTGATGCCGAATGGGCATCGATTGTACATGAAAAGGCCTCGATGTGTGTTGATGGTGGTGAGTAGCTTGGATTCCTCGGTCAATTCTTGTGTTATATACACAGATGTAAGGTCTAATTTTGAGAAAAGTTTACCTCCAGCCAATGTGGCAAATAAGTCCTCCGCTCTGGGCAGCGTGTACTGGTCCTGTAGGGAGACTCTGTTTATGGTAGATTTGTAGTCCCCACAGATTCGTACGGATCCATCAGGCTTCATGACTGGGACAATGGGACTTGCCCAGTCGCTAAATTCCACAGGTGATATCATGCCTTCCTGCAGAAGCCTGTCTAGTTCGTGTTCAATCTTTTCCCTCATCACATAGGGTACAGCTCTGGCCTTGTGATGGACCAGTCTAGCATCTTGTGTGATGTAGATTTTGACTTTGGCCCCTTTGAAAGTGCCCACACCTGGCTGAAAGAGATGTTCAAATCGCTTTATAACTGTTGAGCAGGAGGTCCGTTCCTCTAATGACATGGCATGGACATCATCCCATTTCCAGTTTAGTTTTGCCAGCCAGCTTCTCCCCAGCAGTGCTGGGGGGTCTCCGGGGACAATCCACAGGGGAAGTCGGTTCACTGTCCCTTTGTGTGTGACAGAGAGCATGGCGCTGACGAGGACTGGTACGATTTCTTTGGTATAGGTCCTTAGTTTGGTGTTGACCCTTGTGAGTTTTGGTCTGTCTCTTTTCTGCGGCCACAGTTGTTCAAATTGTTGAGCGGCCATGAGAGATTGACTCGCTCCCGTATCCAGCTCCATGTTGACAGATATCCCATTGAATAGGACCCTCATCATTAGAGGAGGCGTCCTGTCGGAGGAGCAGCGGCCATTGATCGTGTTGACCCACTATACATCGGTGTCCCGGGTACTGTCCCCACCATCTTCTGGTCCGCTTTCCGACCCATCCGATTCGTATACCAGCCGAGCTGCCGTTTTTTTGCACATGCGGGCCAAATGCTCTGTATATTCACAATTTCTGCAAACAGCCTGCTGAAATCGACATCCTCTTGACGAGTGCCCACCCCCACACCTCCAGCACAGACCTGTTCCATTGTTCAAAGTGTTCCCAAAGAATGAGCTGCGTCTGGCTGATCTCTCTTGAGCTTCTCTCAGTTTGTAGTTGATTGCTCGCATTGTGGGTTGATGAGGTGTGAACGGCCATTCCTGTGGCCCTTGATGGCTTCTGCCTGCTGTCGAGAGCCTGTTCTCCCGGTTTTGTCTGTGTGTGGGGGTAGCAGCTTGTTTAGTGCTGTGAACTTCTTGTTCAGATATTTCGTTAGTTGTCGTATCTGCATTGTAAATCAACCTCGTTTCTTCTTCCCCTACCAGGAATGTCTGTGCAACCAGTGCTGCTGCCTCTAAGGTCAGGTTCTTGGTCTCTATGAGCTTTCAGAATATGCCTGCGTGGCCTACTTCCTTCAATGAAAAAGTCTCTCAGCATTTCTCTCCTCAGTTCATCGGAGAACTCACATAAACTAGCCAACCTCCGAAGTTCCGCCACGAAGTCGGGTATGCTCTGGCCCACACAGCGTCTGTAGTTGTAGAACCTGTGTCTGGCCATGTGTAGGCTGCTCGCTGGCTTCAGGTGGTCTCTTACCAGTGTGCTCAATTCTTCAAACGACTTGCTTGCTGGTTTCTCGGGTGCCAACAGATCCTTCATTAAAGCATATGTTTTCGAGCCACAGCTGGTCAAGAGATGGGCTCTTCTCTTGTCTGCCTTATCATCGTCTAACCAGTCTTTGGTTACAAAGCTTTGCTGGAGCCTTTCTATAAAGTCTTCCCAATTGTCTCCCGCATTGTACTTTTCATCTGATCCGTTGTTCGCCATTCTGTGGATTCTGTAAACCCGTAACCCGTCGCCACTGTAAAGTCCTGTCCCCTCAGTACAGATTCACATGAGGCATGTAGTGAAGTCAAGGTCACTCTGGACCTGCACCTTTATTTCACCGCTCTGGAATGCTGCACTTGCCTGAGACCTGTCCTTATATACCTGTCTCTTGCAAGTGCACCCCTGGTGGTAAGGTATGCTGGTGATTACAGGTCATATCTTATTACAGTCATGTATAGCATGTTAGGATACAGTTCTATATAATAATGTAAGATACATGACAACGTGGATTGAGAACTGGTTGGCAGACAGGAAGCAGAGAGTCAGGATAAACGGGTCCTTTTCAGAATGGCAGGCAGTGACTAGTGGAGTGCCTCAGGGCTCATTGGTGGGTCCCCAGCTCTTTACAATATACATTAACGATTTAGATGAAGGAATTGAGTGTAATATCTCCAAGTTTGCAGACAACACTAAACTGGGTCGCGGTGTGAGCTGTGAGGAGGACGCTAAGAGGCTGCAGGGTGACTTGGACAGGTTAGGTGAGTGAGCAAATGCATGGCAGATGCAGTATAATATGGATAAATGTGAGGTTATCCATTTTGGGGGAAAAAACATGAAGGCAGAATATTATCTGAATGGCGGCAGAAAAGAGGAGGTGCAACGAGACCTGGGTGTCATGGTTCATCAGTCATTGAAAGTTGGCATGCAGGTTCAGCAGGCGGTGAAGAAGGTAAATGGTATGTTGGCCTTCATAGCTAGGGGATTTGAGTATAGGAGCAGGGAGGTCTTACTGCAGTTGTACAGGGCCTTAGTGAGGCCTCACCTGGAATATTGTGTTCAGTTTTGGTCTCCTAATCTGAGGAAGGATGTTCTTGCTATTGAGGGAGTGCAGTGAAGGTTAACCAGACTGATTCCAGGGATGGCTGGACTGTCATATGAGGAGAGAGTGGATCAACTGGGCCTTTATTCGCTAGAGTTTAGAAGGATGAGAGGGGATCTCATAGAAACGTATAAGATTCTGACGGAGCTGGACAGGTTAGATGCGGGAAGAATGTTCCCAATGTTGGGGAAGTCCAGAACCAGGGGACATAATCTTAGGATAAGGGGTAGGCCATTTAGGACTGAGATGAGGAGATATTTCTTCACTCAGAGAGTTGTTAACCTGTGGAATTCCCTGCCACAGAAAGTTGTTGATGCCAGTTCATTGGATATATTCAAGAGGGAGGCCCTTACAGCTAAGGGGATCAAGGGGTATGGAGAGAAAGCAGGAAAGGGGTACTGAAGGAATGATCAGCCATGATCTTATTGAATGGCGGTGCAGGTTCGAAGGGCCAATTGGCCTACTCCTGCACCTATTTTCTATGTTTCTATGTTTCTATGTTTACCAGTGGTTGTCAAAGTCACCACCACCCTCAACTTCTTCGCCTCAGACTCCATCCAGGGATCTGCAGCAGACATTTGCGGCATCTCGCAGTCGGTTGCCCACAGATGCATCACACAGGTCACCGATGCCAATGTTTAACAAGTCAGCCAATTATATTAACTTTGCCACTGATGAAGCCAGTGTTACTGAGTGGGCGCTTGGCTTTACCGCTCTGGCTGGCTTCCCATGGCTGCAGGGCGTCATCGACTGCACACATGTGGCCATCAGGGCATCCCACATCTTCCAGGAGCCTTTATCAACCACAAGGGCTTCCACTCCCTCAATGTGCAGCTCATCTGCAACCATAGGAAGATCATCATGCATGTGTGTGCCAAATTCCCTGGCAGCTGCCCTGACTCTTTCATCCTGCACCAGCCCACCCTTCCTCAGCTCTTCGCATCTCCAAACAGACTTTCTGGCTGGCTGCTTGGAGACAAGGGCTATCCACTGAAGACGTGGCTCATGACACCCTTGAGAAGACCAAGTACTGAGGTCGAGGAGCGATATAATGAAAGGCACATTTCCACCAAATGTGCCACAGAGCAGACAAGAGGCATGTTCAAAATGCACTTCAGGTGTCTTGACAGATGTGGAGGATCCCTTCAGTACACATCAGCCAGGGTTGTCAGAATCATCGTGGTCTGCTGCGCCCTGCTCAACATAGAGAGAGTGTCATGTATTCAACCAGCATTGTAACCCATGTATAAACTGACCTAAGTTGTACACCGTGAGAACACTGACCACTAGGTGGGAGACACTCCTAACCTGGACCTTCAGGTATAAAAGGGGAAGCTCCACCCACCTTCATCACTTGAGTGCTAAGGAATAAAGGACAGGTCACAGACTGACCTTCTCTCAAGCATGGGCCTTGTGTGCATTTATACTGTGTAGTAAGGACGTATCAATGGCGACAAGAAACTGGGATTTAAACCACGCGAGCATGGCCACTAGCAGAACAGACGAGAGGTACTGTGTTAAGGAATGGTTCAACATTGTTAAAGCAGCACACAGTTCTCCAGGCAGACAAGGGCAGTCAGGCATGTTCCAACATGCAGTTGTACCCAGAGGGGGAGTTGGACAGAGACAATGGCAAGCTGAACAGCGATTCACGCCATTGCAAGGGACAATGCGGCCAGTAATGGGGCCATCAATACCTGTTAATGGTGCACTCAAGGACAATAACAGGGGCAGTCAGGGACGATCGACTGGCAAGGGAACTTTTGTTTCAAACCGCCACTCATGCTGGAGGCGTGGAGGCATACATTCAGCCGGAGTTTGCAGAGATGAGCAAAATACCTGCAGAAATTGCAGAAATGGACACTGGGAGAAGTCGCTGGAAGCTGAAGTTCAGCGAGTTCATGTGGAGCACGTATACAGTTCATACACCAGGATGCCACCAATAATGTAAAAGTGCTCCTCAATGGCATCCCAGTATCAATGGAGTTAGACACGGGTGCCAGCCAGTCCCTGATGGGTATCAAACAGTTCGAAAAGTTGTGGGCATCCAAGGCCAGGAGGCCAAAATTATCGCCGATTGACGCACAGCTACGGACTTATACAAAGCAGATCATTCCGGTGCTAGGCAGCGCCACGGTAGTCGTGACCCACAAAGATTCGGAGAACAGGTTGCCACTCTGGATTGTCCCAGGGGACGGTCCCGCACTACTGGGGAGGAGTTGGCTTGCTGTCATGAACTGGAAATGGGGACTGGGCAGCCACGTACAGGGCATGCCCTGAGAAATTTAAACCATTTCATAGGCGCAAGGATGAACTCTCGATTCAGGCCGATTGCCTACTGTGGGGAAACCGCGTAGTCATGCCCCAGATGGGCAGAGAGGTGTTCATCAGAGAACTCCACAATGGGCACCCGGGCATTGTCACGATGAAGGCAATTGCCAGGTCACACATTTGGTGGCCAGGGATAGACGCAGATCTGGAACTTTGTGTTCGCAGGTACAACACGTGTGCCCAGCTGGGCCATGCGCCCAGGGAAGCCCCCCTTAGCCCCTGCCCATGGCCCGCCAAGCCTTGGTCACGCATCCATGTGGACTATGCAGGTCCTTTCATGGGGAAAATGTTTTTGGTTGTAGTAGACGCCTACTCCAAATGGATCGAGTGTGACATTTTAAATTCAAGCACATCCTCTGCCACGGTAGAAAGTCTACGGGCAATGTTCGCCGCCCACGGTCTACCGGACACCTTGGTCAGCGACAATGGCCCGTGCTTCACAAGCACTGAATTCCAGGACTTCATGGCAGGCAATGGAATTAACCATGTTAGAACGGCACCGTTCAAGCCGGCCTCAAACGGCCAGGCAGAACGAGCAGTGCAGGTAATTAAACAGGGGATGCTCAGAATCCAAGGGGGTTCCCTACAAACCCGCTTATCACGCCTCCTGTTGGCCTATAGATCCCGACCACACTCACTCACAGGGGTTCCACCCACAGAGCTACTCATGAAAAGGACGCTCAAAACCCGATTATCCCTTATACACCCCACCATGAAAGAAATTGTCGAGAGCAGGCGCCAGTCACAATATCACTACCATGACAGGAATGTGAGGGCGCGATGTATTGATGTAAATGATCCTGTTTTTGTCCTCAACTACGCTGCAGGGCCCAAATGGCTCGCAGGCACTGTGGTTGCCAAAGAGGGAAATAGGATTCTGGTAGTTAAACTTACCAATGGACAAATCTGCCGCAAACATGTGGATCAAACAAAAAGGAGGTTCAGCAACCCCATGGAAGAAGCAGAGGAAGAACACGATATAGAGTTCACTCCACCACAGGTGACCGAACACCGGAACCAAAGGGAGGAGAGCCCAGTCACTGTGGGCAGTCCGGACAGGCCTGAGGCACTGCAAACAGCAGACACTCAGGCCAGCGCCCAACAACCGGAGCCCCAACTCAGGCGCTCTACAAGGGAGCGTAAACCACCAGAGAGACTCAACCTGTGATCCCAATAAGACTTTGGGGGGGGAGGTGATGTCATGTAGTCAACCAGCATTGTAACCCATGTATAAACTGACCTAAGTTGTACACCGTGAGAACACTGACCACTAGGTGGGAGACACTCCTAACCTGGACCTTCAGGTATAAAAGGGGAAGCTCCACCCACCTTCATCACTTGAGTGCTAAGGAATAAAGGACAGGTCACAGACTGACCTTCTCTCAAGCATGGGCCTCGTGTGCATTTATACTGTGTAGTAAGGACGTATCAGTCTGCTGTGCCCTGCTCAACATAGGGCAGCAGCGAGGATTAGTGCTGCATGAGGAACAAGGCTCTGAGGGGACAGCCTCTTCAGAGGAGGAGGAGGGGCATCAGCTGGAAGACGAGGAAGAGCTGAAGGCCAGGGATAGCCTCATCATGGCCAGATTTACTTAACTTCACGCATTGCACCCATATAGCTGCCAAATGCTGTGCCAGGCTTCCAGCGCCCTTCAGCAAGTAGGCAAACAAAAATTAGCTGTTACCAGCCACATATTTGACCGAATTTGCCCTATAATGGAGAGAGAGGAAGAGGCATCACAGCACGCTGTGGAGACTGACGCTGGAGAGAGCAGTGAGGTGGAAGATGAGCACATTGCAAAAGAGCCAGGAGGTTCTCGAATGAGGCAAACGCCTCCCTCCGGCAGAAGGTCGAGTTACGCTGGGGTGATTTGAGACAGGGAGGGCGTGGGAAGCCCACCCCAAAGGCCTACCAGAGGATATGGACCGAGATAGCAGAGGTGGTCTCGTCGGCGACCAACGAGGTGCGTGAGGGCAACCAATGCCGCAAACGATGGAACAACCTTGTGGGATCCGCAAGAGTAAGTATTACATTGATTTACATGTACTTATGTATTTATATAATTTGATTTGTAACAGTCATGAGTGACTATCAGCAGATATGAGGTCTTGCACTTTTACCAGGAATGTTTTACTCAAAGCCTGCGGTCACGGTGCACGTCTTTAGGTAAAGAATGATAATAATCATAATAATCATGATTACATCTGTCGGTTCTGTGTTGTATCAGTCTCTGTGACAATACCTAGCAATGATATCATGCAATGATCTCATGCCATGTCGTCCTGGCACCTTTTACAGAAGAAGCTATCGACGATGAGGTCCATGCAGAGGCGAACGGGTGGGGGGCCAGCAGTCCCCAGCGACATCACAGTGATGGAGGAGCGAGTGCTTGCACACGTGGAGAAGCATCTCGGACAGCTACGGACGCATCTGCAGACCCTGAAGTGATGCCACGTGAGTAAAGCTTACACCATTGCGTGATGTAAAGTCTATAGATGCCACACCCACTCATATCCGAACAATCATATATGATAGATGATTTCTAAAAGTGTCATAGAAATAATGCTGGCCTAATGAAAATCATTGCAATGCACAATGTGTTGATGGTCATGAAATGTGATGTGTGTGATGATTTTGAGAGCGGTGGTGCTTTTTTCGTACATATGCTGTGTGTAGCGCTGGACTCACCTTGTGACCCGAGCACCCCCTTCTCCTCTAATAACCTCATTTGTGTTTTGCAGCTCAGCCAGCAACGCGGCCCAAGGCAAGACCACAGAGGCCAGAAGGTGGGGTCGCGGGGCAGGAGTCGACAGACGATCTTACTACATCTGGTGCTGAGGAGCTCCGATTGTCGCCCGTCAATCCGCTGGGTCTGTTCTCCACGGATGGGAGTGTGGACTTCGAAGAACCTGCATCACCACGCTCCAGAACCCATTCCACCCCAAGGCTATCTATTGGTCCTGCGGTCATTCCCGCCTCCACTCTGGAAGTGACGGCCCCAAGCACCTTGCCACAGGGCACCCCATTTGTGCCCAGGACGGCACCGACCCTGCGGAGGCCTCGTGGACGCAGCAGGTCTGTTCCACGAGCACCACATGAGAGCGGAGAGATGGTACAGTTGTCTAGGAGGACTGTAGACATTGGTGACCAACTCATCGAAGCATTGGGGGCATATCCCGGCACCTGGCCACCATGACCGAGTACATTCCACGCATGGCGGAGTCCCTAGATGCGATAGCCAGGAACACTGCTGCCACAGCCCTCCCAGTGGTCCCAGAGCGTGGCACTCCACCCCTAGGTTCTGCATAACCACTGCGAATGACAGATGAGAGCAAGGACCAAGATCCTGCTTTTGCATCAGAGAATGTTGCCCCCTCGGCAGCCCCCCGGTCCCGTACCTGTCCAACCAACACGTCTGCCTTCATCCCCCCCAATGAGGCACCACCTGAGGAGCTCCTCGGCCAGGTGCCGTGGAGCAAGGAGGGAAGGGGTAGAGATGGGGAGAAGAAGAGGAGGGTGGAAGGAAAGTGAGGTGCATGTGCGCAGGTGATGGCTGTGTTATATCTTCATCTTGGTGTATGCAATTTGTTGCAATGTATGGGGGCTGGGGACCACGCTCCTGCTTTGCCTTTGTATTCTGTGTTGCTGGACATGTTGAACATGTGATTTATGTCAATGGTGGAAAAAGTGGGGTGTGGGCGGGGGTTGGGTGTTATTGGCTGTGATACTTATGATTTCAGACCAATGTTGGTATTAAACTTTTGTTATTGAACATAACCTTGTTGCGCATTGTCTCAGATAGCTGGACTGTTACACACTGGTGATTCCTTACCATGAAAGGGTTAAATACAACTTAACATCAATCAACATAAACTTTAACTGGCACCAAGTTGATGGGCACCATTGATGTCTGAGCTGCACACACACAGCAGTGTGTCAGCGTTGTCACTCACATCAGTGCTCTTTCAGATATCAGCTCCTCACATAAGAGTGGGATTTAACAAATGCCAGCCACACCGCTGGCGTTCGTTCCGGTTAGTTCCACTTTTTGTGGGCGGTTTTTTGAGCAAGCGATATATTGTGGGTGATATGTGTGCGAGGTGGTGAAATGGATGATGGGCGATCTCCATGGCCGCTAGTTTGGGTAAATCTGCTCTTTACGACAAAAAACAGTGGGCGGGCGTTCATATTGAATCTCGGCATTAATTCCGTGCGGAAAGTAACGCTGGGTGATATTATGTGCGTTGATTTCGCCCATTCTGTTGATTCCGCCCCAAAAAAATGGTGGCCGGTAATATTTTTTCCCGGCGTTAAGCACATGGGGAAAGTAACGCTTGGTGATAAGTCTCCTAAAAATGCCCGTCAGTTTCCATTTTGTGCCAAAATGGGCGATATATTGGCATTATATGTCATTTCAGCGGTAAAATGGGCGTTAAGTGGGTATTAAGCGTGTAAAAAAAGTGGTTTCCCCTATCAGTGGAAATATCCTCTCTGCATCCACCTTGTGGAGCCCCCTCATTATCTTATATGTTTCAATAAGGTCACCTCTCATTCTTCTGAACTCCAATGAGTATAGGCCCAACCTACTCAACCTATTTTCATAAGTCAACCCCTTCATCTCCGGAATGAACCTAATGAACCTTCACTGAATAACCTCTAATGCAATTCCTTAAATACGGAGATCAAAATTGTTATGTATTGTCCAGGTACATTAAATGTATAAGTACAATGGTGCACCACAGAGGGCACTGTGGTGGGAGACCTGAAAGTACCTGCAAGACAGAGTATAAAAGGCTGCCCACCACACCTGAGAGGCACTCTGGAGTTGCACAATAAAGGACTAAGGTCACAGCAGTTACTACAACACCAGACTGTGTGGAGTCAGTGATTTGTGTGCTACATACATTACATTGGCGACAAAGACACGGACGAAGTTCACGCAACCATGGCTACTCTGGGCTCGTTAAAGGATTTTACTGTGGGCAATGATTGAGAGGCCTTCACGGAAAGGCTCGAGTACTACTTCACAGCAAATGATCTGACGGAGGACACGGACGCACTGAGAGAGAAGCGTAAGGCGATATTGCTTTCCAGTTGTGGCGATGAGGTTTACTGTCTCGTCAGGGATTTGCTGGCACCCGGGAACGCCAGGGACAAAGTCATATGAGGAGCTGATCGGACTCATTCGTGACCAACTGAAACCGAAGGAGAGCATCCTCATGGCCAGATACAAATTCTACCACCACTGCAGGGTATATTTGGACTTTCAGAAGGCTTTCGACAAGGTCCCACACAAGAGATTAATGTGCAAAGTTAAAGCACATGGGATTGGGGGTAGTGTGCTGACGTGGATTGAGAACTGGTTGTCAGACAGGAAGCAAAGAGTAGGAGTAAATGGGTACTTTTCAGAATGGCAGGCAGTGACTAGTGGGGTACCGCAAGGTTCTGTGCTGGGGCCCCAGCTGTTTACATTGTACATTAATGATTTAGACGAGGGGATTAAATGCAGTATCTCCAAATTTGCGGATGACACTAAGTTGGGTGGCAGTGTGAGCTGCGAGGAGGATGCTATTAGGCTGCAGAGTGACTTGGATAGGTTAGGTGAGTGGGCAAATGCATGGCAGATGAAGTATAATGTGGATAAATGTGAGGTTATCCACTTTGGTGGTAAAAACAGAGAGACAGACTATTATCTGAATGGTGACAGATTAGGAAAAGGGAAGGTGCAACGAGACCTGGGTGTCATGGTACATCAGTCATTGAAGGTTAGCATGCAGGTACAGCAGGCGGTTAAGAAAGCAAATGGCATGTTGGCCTTCATAGCGAGGGGATTTGAATACAGGGGCAGGGAGGTGTTGCTACAGTTGTACAGGGCCTTGGTGAGGCCACACCTGGAGTATTGTGTACAATTTTGGTCTCCTAACTTGAGGAAGGACATTCTTGCTATTGAGGGAGTGCAGCGAAGATTCACCAGACTGATTCCCGGGATGGCGGGACTGACCTATCAAGAAAGACTGGATCAACTGGGCTTGTATTCACTGGAGTTCAGAAGAATGAGAGGGGACCTCATGGAAACGTTTAAAATTCTGACGGGTTTAGACAGGTTAGATGCAGGAAGAATGTTCCCAATGTTGGGGAAGTCCAGAGCCAGGGGTCACAGTCTAAGGATAAGGGGTAAGCCATTTAGGACCGAGATGAGGAGAAACTTCTTCACCCAGAGAGTGGTGAACCTGTGGAATTCTCTACCACAGAAAGTAGTTGAGGCCAATTCACTAAATATATTCAAAAGGGAGTTAGATGAAGTCCTTACTACTCGGGGGATCAAGGGTTATGGCGAGAAAGCAGGAAGGGGGTACTGAAGTTTCATGTTCAGCCATGAACTCATTGAATGGCGGTGCAGGCTAGAAGGGCTGAATGGCCTACTCCTGCACCTATTTTCTATGTTTCTATGTTTCTATGACCCGAGGGCCAGGATGTCACCAAATATGCTACGGACCTCAGGAGACTCGCGGCGCCGTGTGATTTTGGCACACACCTTGACGAGGCGTTGCGGGACATTTTTGTTGTGGGGATTGGCCATGAGGGTCTCCTTCACAGGCTGCTATCCACGGAACCTACAGTCACCCTGAAGCAAGCCATCACCATCAGCAGGGCATTTATGACCTCGACTTGCAGCACCAGGCAGATGATCCACACAATCTCGAACCTGGCAGGCACTGTCCACAGGATAGTGCCCACCATGGACAAAATTGCAGAACGTGGCTCTGCCCAGGGCAGAAAGCACGAACCTCGGGGTCCTGGAACTCAGAGTCTGCCGAGGGGGGCTAATCCAGTAGCACCATGCTGGCGCTGCGGAGGAAGCCATGGGGCTCACCGGTGCAGGTTTGCGGAGTATACGTGCAATACCTGCCACACGAAAGGCCACCTTCAGCGTATGTGTAAAAGAAACCTGACTCACCGTGTGGCTGAGGAGATGGTGGATGATCTACTATCCAGCGAGGAGCAGGCAGAAGAAGATGAGGTGCTTGGACTGTACACGTGTACCGACGATTCGGCTCCAGTGATTATGGAGGTCAAGATTAACCGAGTCCCAGTGAGTATGGAAGTGGAAACTGGATCGGGTCCGTCGTTGATAAGTCAGAGAACCTTTGATAAACTGTGGGTCAACCCAGCTGCACGACCCAAGCTGGTCCCGGTCACGGCGAAGCTGCGTACTTACACCAGGGAACTAATACCTGTTCTTGACAGAGCAGATGTGCAGGTATCCCACGGGGGCGAGACGCATGGTTTACCTTTGTGGGTCATTGCAGGCGATGGGCCGACGCTACTAGGCAGGAGGTGGATGGGGAAGGTCCGTGGGAGCTGGGAAGACTTCATTCCTCCACAGACCGCTGTTCCCCGGGTTCCCAAAGAGCAGCGCCGACCAAGCTGGAGGAGAAAGATGCCACACACAGACGAGCAGACCCTGAAAGAGCAGGCGTTGAACGGCAAACCCATTGGTGGCCGCCAAATCGTGGGAGGCCGTGCAGAGAAAAAGTTGGGCAGTGGTGGTGGCGGCTACGGCGGCAGAGGAGGCTACGGAGGCGGCCGGCATAACTCGGGAGAACGCGACGGCTACTCGGGTGGGCATAAGAGCCAGAGCGGCGGATACAGCAGCAATTATGGCAGTTATGGAAGCCACAGGGACTATGACTGATCGAATCGTTCTTGGCTGCTGCTTTCGTCGCTGGAGATTTCTTGGCTGCTGCTTTCTTGGCTGCTGGCCTCTTCACCTTCTTTCCCCTGGGGATCCGTCGTAGCGATTTTGAAGGAGTCCGAGGCGCCCGTGCCCTTGATCTGCTTCAGGGAGCCATTCATCAAATTCCTCTTCTTGCTGGAAGCCTTGGTTTGAGCGGCGATGGCAGGAGGAGCTGTTCCAGCGACTGCAGTATCAGTCAGGTCTGCGACTCGTTCATGGCCGTTTTTCTTTTTTTTTCTCTCTTCTTTATCCCCTCTATCCCTTATTAACTGCAGCAAAACGTCAGGCCAGCGAGCTCAAGATGGTGGCGAGCCTCGTGGCTGCAAAGAACAAAAGCAAGCAGTACAACTAAAATGGCGTCGCCCAAGGGAAGCCTCGTGGGAACCACATGATGGCGTCTTAAAAGGGAAATGCACCCGGGAGCATTAAAAGGGCCTTACACCGTTGGCGGTCCCCACAAAAAGATTTTTGTAAGGCAAGAGCGAGTCTAAATGCGTAATGTGATTTGTATGATGTAGTGATTTAGGATAAGAGTTGATATTTTGATGCTGAATGGTTACTGTGTTTAAAATGATGGATATGAATGATTTACGAAGAGTTAATACCACGAGGTACAAGTAAAAGAGTTAATGGGTCCGTGACTAACATACATAAGGGGCCAATGCGATTTCCGAATTTATGTGATTCATGCAATGGTTCAGCGGCTGCAGATGAGCTACTAAGGCAACTACTGGGAACAGAGGCAACGCACCAGTTGCGATACCCTGTCTCAGCACAGCCATTACCTCGGGCAAAAGGGGGCAGTATACTGCCACCATACCTCACCCAGTGGAGCTGGGATTAAATAACTGTTCAATGCACCTGCAACCTTTTAACATAACATCTGTACCATATATCATATGTACCATACAAATGCACTGTCTATGTATACCTGCTTTCTGTTGGGGTTATGCTCGTGTACTTCATCACCCATGTAAGGACTGCAAATACCACATGCTTGCACCGGATCGCAAGCATAATCTCCACATGGGGGGGCGGGGAAGAGGGAAGTGGATGGTCATGGACTCACACTCACAAACCAACCAGGACGAACAAGGCCGAGGTAGCCGGCAATGGCTTTTGGAACTGGGGGGGAGTGAGATGTTATGTATTGTCCAGGTACATTAAATGTATAAGTACAATGGTGCGCCACAGAGGGCGCTGTGGTAGGAGATCTGAAAGTACCTGCAAGACAAGAGTATAAAAGGCTGTCCACCACACCTGAGAGGCACTCTGGAGTTGCACAATAAAGGACTAAGGTCACAGCAGTTACTACAACACGAGACCGCGTGGAGTCAGTGATTTGAGTGCTACATACATTACAAAAACTGTACACAGTACTCCAGGTGTGGCCTCATCAATACCCTGTACAGTTGTAGTAAGACTTCTCTGCTTTTATACTCTATCCCTCTTGCAATAAAGGCCCACATTCCATTTACCTTCCTGATTACTTGCTGTATCTGCATACTAACTTTTTGTGTTTCATGCACAAGGATCCCCAGGTCCCTCTGTACTGCAGCACTTTGCAATTTTTCTCCATTTAAATTATAATTTGCTTTTCTATTATTTCTGCCAAAGTGGATAACCTCACATTTTCCCACATTATACTCCATCTGCCAAATGTTTGCCCACCCACTTAGCCTGTCTATATCCCTTTGCAGATTATTTGTGTCCTCCTCACAATTTGCTTTCCCACCCATATTTGTATCATCAGCAAACTTGGCTACATTACACTCAGTCCCTTCATCCAAGTCATTAATATAGATTGTAAATAGTTGGGCTCCCAGCACCGGTCCCTGCAGCACCCCACTAGTCACTGTTTACCAACTGGAAAATGACCCATTTATCCCGACTCTCTGTTTTCTGTTAGTTAGCCAATCCTCTATCCATGCTAATATATTACCCTCAACCCTGTGAGCTTTCATCTTGTGCAGTAACCTTTTATGTGGCACCTTATCGAATGCCTTCTGGAAATCCAAATACACCACATCCACTGGTTCCCCCTTATCCACCCTGCTCGTTACATCCTCAAAGAACTCCAGCAAATTTGTCAAACATGATTTCCCTTTCATAAAACCATGATTGAATCATGCTTTTCCAAATGTCCTGCTACTGCTTCCTTAATAATGGACTCCAGCATTTTCCCAACCACAGATGTTAAGCTAACTGGTCTATAGTATCCTGCTTTTTGTCTGACTCCATTTTTAAATAGGGGCGTTACATTTACTGTTTTCCAATCCGCTGGAACCTCCCCAGAATCCAGGGAATTTTGGTAGATTACAACCAATGCATTCATTATCTCTGCAGCCACTTCTTTTAAGATCCTTGGCTATAAGCCATCAGGTCCCGGCAACTTGTCCGCCTTTAGTCCCATTATTTTACCAAGTACTACTTCATTAGTGATAGTGATTGTATTAAGTTCCTCCCTGCCTATAGCCTCTTGATTATTCACTATTGGGATGTTTTTAGTGTCTTCTACAGTGAAGACCGATACAAAATATTTGTTCAAAGTCTTTGCCATTTCCCCGTTCTCCATTATTAATTCCCCAGTCTCATCCTCTAAGGGACCAACATTTACTTTAGCCACTCCTTTCATTGTTATGTATCTGTAGAAACTCTTACTATCTTTTTATATATTTCGTGCTAGTTTACTTTCATAATCTATCTTCCCTCTCTATCATTTTTTTATGAGTGTCTGCCATCTATTCTCCATAGAGACCATGTGCTCCTACGAGTGGTGCATTAGCTGCTCTATACAGGTGACCATCCTTTCCATGGAAGAGCTTGCAATCGCCATCGCCTGTGACATGGTGGTGCCCATGTTGGAGATGGACGCCTCCATTCTCTGCACATTTGCAGACATTTCAATCGCAAAACCTGACTGAGTCTCCTAAACTACTTGCTAAAACCTCCAGGATCACCCTCTGTCTCTATGGCCCCCTGAGGGTCAGCGTCTGCATGCAGCTGAGCAGAGCTGGAAGCGTCCTGTGCCCTCTGGCAAGGAGTCTCCACTGCTGTCCATGTCTCCACCATCTCCTCCTGCTCACTTGTGAGTTGTGACACACCTGGAGACAGCACTACTCTATCTCGCGTGGCACCCACCCAGGTGTGCATATCTGCGCAGGTGCTGGGTGCGTTTATGTCTGGTGACGGTACGTCCTCAGAGGCTGGAGGCTCCTCTGAGGAGTCATCTTGTTCTTCCTCCTAGACATTGGGGGGAAGGCGGGGGGGGTGCTCTTGATGGACCTGTGGGACAGTAAAGAGATGAGTTAGATATGTTATATCAGGACTGGGTACAGATACCATTGTGCACATGAGGAACATTCACCGGCTGCTGACATCAGTCCCCATATGAGTGACTGCTGTGTGCCATGTGGCTGTATGAGATGTAATTCTGTCACTAGGTTGCTGAGATGTCCCCCTTCTCTCTGTCTCCCACCTCCAGCTGCTCTGCGACCCCTGAGACTTCCAGGACAACCTCTTCTGCTGCAGATAAGTTGGCCAATGATGGAGGGCCACCTCCAGTTCTCTCCCTCACCCTCTTATTGTGGGTTCTCTTCTCCTGAGTGTAAGGAATGGATGGGTAACATCTTTACAGGGTGACTGTGATGGAATGGGGTGGCAATGCCTTCTGTGTTGTTAGTTGGTATGATTGCATTAGGTTGAGGGTGAGTGTGAAGAGTGGTTAGTCAGATGGGGATGTGATAATGTAGATAGAGAGAGAGCGATGGGTGGGCGTGCGAGGTATGTTGGTGTGAGTAAGGATGTGTAGAGTAGGGTTGGGAAGGCAGAGTGGTAGAGATGTGATGAGAAGCACAGCAGGATGAAGTTGAGTGTGGCTTTCCACTCACCTTTCCTGATCTAATGAGATAATTGACGCGTTTCCAGCACTGCAACCAGGCTATCCTGACAATATTCCTGCTGTTGATCTCCTCTGCTATTTGGAGCCAGGCTCCTTTGGTCTGCTGGGGAGGTCTCTTCCGCCCATTGGAAGGGAAGAGGACCTCCCTGCGTGCTCTCACACTCTCCACAAGCATATGGAGGAAGTCATCTGAGAACCTGGGTGGGTGTAGCCTTCTGTCTCTGTGCAGTCATGTCTGGCACTCGTTGCAACACTCCAGTGGTGCAGTGCAGTGCCTGCACACTCCTAGGTGAACCTTCAAATGTAATGTGGCCAAGGCTCCTTTAAGTATCCCGGCTGAAAACGCGTCATTGATAACGTCATCAGACTTGCAGCATTTAATAGGGCTGGGAAACGTGCTGGGCGGGTTTTAATAGGCCCATTAATGGAAAGTCGATCTCAGGAGCAGGATGGAATGAAGAACGGAGTCACGACCCGCCACGGAGACCGCCCGCACCCGATCCGTCTAGGTACAGAAAATTCCAGCCAAATTGTCCAGTGTCAAAAAAAGCCCCTTATACTATCATAATTGGCATTTTTGGAGTTAAAGAACTCATTATTTTAATGGTAAATATCCTGCATTGTTATGAAAGAAGTAATTTATAAAAAGAGTACCCTATACTCATTACTTTTCATAGAAACGTTTCAAGAGAGTAAAAATCACAATATTTATATGGAACTTAGACAGTGCTTCACTCCAGAGACTTGATCACAAAAACCTAAGCTGACACTGCAGTGCAGTACTGGGGGAGCACTGCGCTGTCGGACGTGCCGTCTTTCGGATGAGACGTTAAACCAAGTGGATGTAAAAGATCCCATGCCACTATTTCGAAGAGGAGCAGAGGAATTATCCCCAGTGTCCTGGCCACTATTTATCCATCAATCAACATCACTGAAAGAGATGATCTGGTCATTATCACATTGCTGTTTGTGGGAGCTTGTTGTACGAAAATTGGCTGCCGCGTTTCCCACATTACAACAGTGATTACACTCCAAAAGTACTTCATTGGCTGTAAAGCACTTTGGGACGTCCTGAGGTTGTGAAAGGCGCTATTTAAATGCAAGTCTTTCTTTTCTGTTTTCCGTGTAGTTGGTGTGCTTCCATCTACAAATTTGTGCGCACTGTACCTTGCTCATGCTACTTGTCTTGACTTTAAAAAAGTAATAGAAAGCAATAAAGTTACATTTGTTTCACCCCATATCTGAATTTCATGAGAAAACCTGGGTTCCACATATGTGAAACGCTACAATCTATAACTTATATAAGCCATAACTTATTATAGTTATACAAATAGTAAATTAAATAAACATCCAATTTGCGGTTTAGAATTATCGGGAAAAATTGTCAAGATTTTTATTTTCTGTTCATTGTTTATTACAGTTTGCATATTTAACTCAGTTATGCAGCTTACCAAATTTGTTAAATAGGGTCCTTGTATTAAAATATTATTTAATAGCTTTGAAGATATTGTCATTCTGAAACCTTCAAATTTTGAAGCAATGTCACGAGAGGCAGATGGAGCCTTCCCTCTGCCCAGATTGATTTCAGTCCTTCTGTGACCATCTGCTTTTCTTTTCCCACAGAATGCTGATTTGAAGAAGTTGTCTTTGGTAGAGTTTGCCCACATAAGAGAATAGAGAGAGAGAGAGAGAGAAACTGGGTATAGAAGAGGTTTGAGTAGTTAGCCTGTGAAGATTAAGGTTTGCCCTGCCTCTCCTTTAAAGGGGAAGACAATGCTGTGGGTAAGCTGTTTCAATATAAAGTACTTAAAGTAAGGTCGTGTCAATTTGACTCTGTTAATAGCATGCTCACCTTTGAGTCAGAAGATTGTAGATTCAAGGTGGTCCAGGCAGCGAGCGATCGAGGGGGTCGTTCAGTCCGACTGCCTGCCTCTCTTCCGCGGTTACATCCGAGCCAGGGTGTCCCTGGTGTAAGGGGTTTTCACAGGGTTGTTGTGCCTTGGGTGTCTCTCTCTGGGCTTCTGCCCTCACAGCTTATGCCTGGCCTGTGAGGTACCCTGAGTGCTGCAAGAGCACCCCTGGAGAGACTGTGTCCACAGCTTATGAAGGGGGTTTTGAGACTCGTGCGTCCCCACAGCTTATGCCTAGCCTGTGAGGCACCTGTGAGTGTCAAACACTCCTAACCCCTTCTTCCCTAGCCTGTGACACACAGTTGAGCGTTTTCAAGGCGCTCCTAGCTTCCCTTACACTGTTCTGACATAAGACTCACGATCAGGAGATGTAATACAATAGAACTGAGATAAGGTGATTCCAAGAGGAACTTAGGCTTCCAATTTATTTGACAAGGTGTATCTCAACAAACAGCAATACACCAACAAAACAATCCCCCTAAATCCCACTAAACGGACACAACGAAAATCTTTACACCAGTTTAGCAGTACAATGCCCAACCTCCCACCTTTCCTGGCCTAACTGAGTTGGGAGTTCCGGGGACCAGAGGTTATACTCACTACTGTGCCTTCTGCAGTCTGGTGGTTTGTTTCTTCTATCTTCGGTGTCTTCGGACACTGGTTTTCCTTCAGTGTCAAGAGGCTTGCAGGTTGTTGGATCACGAGGGCAGGGAACCACCCACACTACGTCAGAAACCCCTTTTTATAGCCAGATTATCCAGTCCGCCTCTCCTGCTGAAATTGATTCTTCCCATTGGTGGGCTTTGTGATTTTGAAAAATGCAGCAGTTTTAGATTATTGCGGGGGGTTTTTTCCACTGATGTTAACCTACTCAAGGTTTGAGTGGGGGTTGATTGGGTTGGCCTCCTGTAGCCATTGTGTAGGCCCTTGGTTTGTTTTGGGTTCCCTAGTTTTCTGAAGGTCTGCATAATTTCCTTTCATAGTGTAAACATGGGGAAGCCCGATAAATGGCTATGGGTCAGTCCCATAGTTTTCACGCAAGTGCTCTCCCATTGGCTTGAGAGCCCCATGCTTCGGGCTGACTCTGTCCCACCATTGGCCCTCTGGTGTCCTCCCCCGTCCAATCACTGCTCTGCCACGGTCAAACTGTATCGGTTTCAATTCACAGCACAGACCGATCCCACAGCCCTTTTCCTTCTGGGTAAAATGAGGGGGTTTCCGTCCTCCCCTACACTGGAGATGGAGCACGCGGTGTCCACCGGTACGGTCGCAGCCTTCCGCGAGAGGTGGGCGCCGGAGGGACTGGAGTGTATCGTCACCCCCGGCAACCAAATTTTGATTTGATCTGTTAGTGTCTAAAGTTTAATTTGTCTATGTTTGTCGGTTTTAGTGCCCCACCCCGCCTTTTAGCCAGGTGGCACTTGTATAATTTGTGTTCTTGTGCCCTCAAAAATACCCCAAAAAACAACAAAAAAACAAGGGGGCACTTGAAAAGTTTTCGGAGTGTGCCCTCCCCCCCCCCTTTAATCAGGGGGCACTTGATAAAGTGCACAACTAAAGTAGTTGTAGATTCAAGGTCCATTACAGACTTGAGCATATAATCTCGAATGAAACTTCGGCACAGTACTGAGGGAGTGTTATATTGTTGGAGGTGCTGTTTTTCAGATGAGAAAGCCCATCTGCCTATTAAGGTAAGGGACCCCAAGGCCCTGTTGGAAGAAGAGCAAGGAGTTGTCCTGGTGTCCTGGCCATCATTCCTCCCTCAATCAACACCAAAAACATCTTATCTGGTCATTCATTCATTTGCTGTTTGTGGGAACTTAATATTTGCCAATTCGTTGCCATGCTGACCTACGTAACAACATTGACTGCACGTCAAAAGTCATCCATTGATTATAAAATGATTTGAGAACATGAAATATACTTTTTAAGTGCAAGTTCTTTCTTTTACTTACCCACTGATGTGTTCCTTGTACAGTTTCTTTCATTTTTCTCCCAACCTTTCCTGAAGTGATTCATAGAAACATAGAAACATAGAAAATAGGTGCAGGAGTAGGCCATTCGGCCCTTCTAGCCTGCACCGCCATTCAATGAGTTCATGGCTGAACATTCAACTTCAGTACCCCATTCCTGCTTTCTCGCCATACCCCTTGATCCCCCTAGTAGTAAGGACCTCATCTAACTCCTTTTTGAATATATTTAGTGAATTGGCCTCAACAACTTTCTGTGGTAGAGAATTCCACAGGTTCACCACTCTCTGGGTGAAGAAGTTCCTCCGCATCTCGGTCCTAAATGGCTTACCCCTTATCCTTAGACTGTGACCTCTGGTTCTGGACTTCCCCAACATTGGGAACATTCTTCCTGCATCTAACCTGTCTAACCCCGTCAGAATTTTAAATGTTTCTATGAGGTCCCCTCTCATTCTTCTGAACTCCAGTGAATACAAGCCCAGTTGATCCAGTCTTTCTTGATAGGTCAGTCCCGCCATCCCGGGAATCAGTCTGGTGAACCTTCGCTGCACTCCCTCAATGGCAAGAATGTCCTTCCTCAGGTTAGGAGACCAAAACTGTACACAATACTCCAGGTGTGGCCTCACCAATGCCCTGTACAACTGTAGCAACACCTCCCTGCCCCTATACTCAAATCCCCTTGCTATGAAGGCCAACATGCCATTTGCTTTCTTAACCGCCTGCTGCACCTGCATGCCAACCTTCAATGACTGATGTACCATGACACCCAGGTCTCTTTGCACCTCCCCTTTTCCTAATCTGTCACCATTCAGATAATAGTCTGTCTCTCTGTTTTTACCACCAAAGTGGATAACCTCACATTTATCCACATTATACTTCATCTGCCATGCATTTGCCCACTCACCTAACCTATCCAAGTCGCTCTGCAGCCTCACAGCATCCTCCTCGCAGCTCACACTGCCACCCAACTTAGTGTCATCCGCAAATTTGGAGATACTACATTTAATCCCCTCATCTAAATCATTAATGTACAGTGTAAACAGCTGGGGCCCCAGCACAGAACCTTGCGGTACCCCACTAGTCACTGCCTGCCATTCTGAAAAGTACCCATTTACTCCTACTCTTTGCTTCCTGTCTGACAACCAGTTCTCAATCCATGTCAGTACACTACCCCCAATCCCATGTGCTCTAACTTTGCACATCAATCTCTTGTGTGGGACCTTGTCGAACGCCTTCTGAAAGTCCAAATATACCACATCAACTGGTTCTCCCTTGTCCACTCTACTGGAAACATCCTCAAAAAATTCCAGAAGATTTGTCAAGCATGATTTCCCTTTCACAAATCCATGCTGACTTGGACCTATCATGTCACCTCTTTCCAAATGCACTGCTATGACATCCTTAATAATTGATTCCATCATTTTGCCCACTACCGATGTCAGGCTGACCGGTCTATAATTCCCTGCTTTCTCTCTCCCTCCTTTTTTAAAAAGTGGGGTTACATTGGCTACCCTCCACTCCATAGGAACTGATCCAGAGTCAATGGAATGTTGGAAAATGACTGTCAACGCATCCACTATTTCCAAGGCCACCTCCTTAAGTACTCTGGGATGCAGTCCATCAGGCCCTGGGGATTTATCGGCCTTCAATCCCATCAATTTCCCCAACACAATTTCCCGGCTAATAAGGATTTCCCTCAGTTCCTCCTCCTTACTAGACCCCCCGACCCCTTTTATAACCGGAAGGTTGTTCGTGTCCTCCTTCGTGAATACCGAACCAAAGTACTTGTTCAATTGGTCCGCCATTTCTTTGTTCCCCGTTATGACTTCCCCTGATTCTGACTGCAGGGGACCTACGTTTGTCTTTACTAACCTTTTTCTCTTTACATATCTATAGAAACTTTTGCAATCCGTCTTAATGTTCCCTGCAAGCTTCTTCTCATACTCCATTTTCCCTGCCCTAATCAAACGCTTTGTCCTCCTCTGCTGAGTTCTAAATTTCTCCCAGTCCCCAGGTTCGCTGCTATTTCTGGCCAATTTGTATGCCACTTCCTTGGCTTTAATACTATCCCTGATTTCCCTTGATAGCCACGGTTGAGCCACCTTCCCTTTTTTATTTTTATGCCAGACAGGAATGTACAATTGTTGTAGTTCATCCATGCGGTCTCTAAATGTCTGCCATTGCCCATCCACAGTCAACCCCTTAAGTATCATTCGCCAATCCATCCCAGCCAATTCACGCCTCATACCTTCAAAGTTAGCCTTCTTTAAGTTCTGGACCATGGTCTCTGAATTAACTGTTTCATTCTCCATCCCAATGCAGAATTCCACCATATTATGGTCACTCTTCCCCAAGGGGCCTCGCACAACGAGATTGCTAATTAATCCTCTCTCATTACATAACACCCAGTCTAAGATGGCCTCCCCCCTAGTTGGTTCCTCGACATATTGGTCTAAAAAACCATCCCTTATGCACTCCAGAAAATCCTCCTCCACCGTATTGCTTCCAGTTTGGTTAGCCCAATCTATGTGCATATTAAAGTCACCCATTATAACTGCTGCACCTTTATTGCACGCACCCCTAATTTCCTGTTTGATGCCCTCCCCAACATCACTACTACTGTTTGGAGGTCTGTACACAACTCCCACGAACGTTTTTTGCCCTTTGGTGTTCTGCAGCTCTACCCATATAGATTCCACATCATCCAAGCTAATGTCCTTCCTAACTATTGCCTTATTCTCCTCCTTAACCAGCAATGCTACCCCACCTCCTTTTCCTTTTATTCTATCCTTCCTGAATGTTGAATACCCCTGGATGTTGAGTTCCCAGCCCTGATCATCCTGGAGCCACGTCTCCGTAATCCCAATCACATCATATTTGTTAACATCTGTTTGCACAGTTAATTCATCCACCTTATTGCGGATACTCCTTGCATTAAGACACAAAGCCTTCAGGCTTGTTTTTTTAACACCCTCTGTCCTTTTAGAATTTTGCTGTACAATGGCCCTTTTTGTTCTTTGCCTTGGGTTTCTCTGCCCTCCACTTTTCCTCATCTCCTTTCTGTCTTTTGTTTTTGCCTCCTTTTTGTTTCCCTCTATCTCCCTGCATTGGTTCCCATCCCCCTGCCATATTAGTTTAACTCCTCCCCAACAGCACTAGCAAACACTCCCCCTAGGACATTGGTTCCGGTCCTGCCCAGGTGCAGACCGTCCGGATTGTACTGGTCCCACCTCCCCCAGAACCGGTTCCAATGCCCCAGGAATTTGAATCCCTCCCTGCTGCACCATTGCTCAAGCCACATATTCATCTGAGCTATCCTTCGATTCCTACTCTGACTAGCACGTGGCACTGGTAGCAATCCCGAGATTACTACTTTTGAGGTCCTACTTTTTAATTTAGCTCCTAGCTCCTTAAATTCATTTCGTAGGAACTCATCCCTTTTTTTACCTATGTCATTGGTACCAACGTGCACCACGACAACTGGCTGTTCTCCCTCCCTTTTTAGAATGTCCTGCACCCGCTCCGAGACATCCTTGACCCTTGCACCAGGGAGGCAACATACCATCCTGGAGTCTCGGTTGCGGCCGCAGAAACGCTTACCTATTCCCCTTACAATTGAATCCCCTATCACTATCGCTCACCCACTCTTTTTCCTGCCCTCCTGTGCAACAGAGCCAGCCACGGTGCCATGAACTTGGCTGCTGCTGCCCGCTCCTGATGAGTCATCCCCCTCAACAGCACTCAAAGCAGTGTATCTGTTTTGCAGTGGGATGACCACAGGGGACCCCTGCACTACCTTCCTTGCACTACTCTTCCTGCTGGTTTTCCATTCCCTCGCTGGCTGTGGACCCTTCTCCTGCGGTAAGACCAACTCGCTACACGTGATACTCACGTCATTCTCAGCATCGTGGATGCTCCAGAGTGAATCCACCTTCAGCTCCAACTCCGCAACGCGGACCGTCAGGAGCCGGAGGTGGACACACTTCCCGTACATATAGTCGTCAGGGACACTGGTGTTGTCCCCGTGTTCCCACATGGTACAGGAGGAGCATATCACGTGACCGAGCTGTCCTGCCATGACTTAACCCTTAGATACACTTAAATTGCCGACAACAATGTTAAAAGTTACTGACTAATAAAGAAAAAGAAAAACTACTCACCAATCAGCAGCCAATCACTTACCACGTTGGCTGTGGCGTCACCTTTTGATTTCTTTCTACTTCTTTTTGACTTCTCTCAGCTGGAGCTGCACCGGTACCCGGACTGCTGAGCCTTTTATAGGCCGCTGCCTCTCTCGACTCCCCGGACTGCTGAGCCTTTTATAGGCCGCTGCCTCTCTCGACTCCCGCCTCTCTCGACTCTCCCCGGACTGCTGAGCCTTTTAAAGGCCGCTGTCTCTCTCGACTCCCGCCTCTCTCGACTCTCCCCAGACTGCTGAGCCTTTTATAGGCCGCTGCCTCTCTCGACTCCCCAGACTGCTGAGCCTTTTATAGGTCGCTGCCTCTCTCGACTCCCACCTCTCTCGACTCTCCCCGGACTGCTGAGCCTTTTAAAGGCCGCTGTCTCTCTCGACTCCCGCCTCTCTCGACTCTCCCCAGACTGCTGAGCCTTTTATAGGCCGCTGCCTCTCTCGACTCCCCGGACTGCTGAGCCTTTTATAGGCCGCTGCCTCTCTCGACTCCCGCCTCTCTCGACTCTCCCCGGACTGCTGAGCCTTTTATAGGCCGCTGCCTCTCTCGACTCTCCCCGGACTGCTGAGCCTTTTATAGGCCGCTGTCTCTCTCGACTCTCCCCGGACTGCTGAGCCTTTTATAGGCCGCTGTCTCTCTCGACTCTCCCCGGACTGCTGAGCCTTTTATAGGCCGCTGCCTCTCTCGACTCCCGCCTCTCTCGACTCTCCCCGGACTGCTGAGCCTTTTATAGGCCGCTGTCTCTCTCGACTCCCGCCTCTCTCGACTCCCCGGACTGCTGAGCCTTTTATAGGCCGCTGTCTCTCTCGACTCCCGCCTCTCTCGACTCCCCGGACTGCTGAGCCTTTTATAGGCCGCTGGATTACAATTTTATTGACACAGCATCCCTCTGTTATCTCACCCAAGTAGCCAATGGGGATTTACTTTAAAGAGGAAGAAGTCTCGAGGGAGTCATTTCTGTGCAAAAGTTAAAATATTGGTTGATTACTGTGGAAAAATGCACTGCTGTCTAGGTACATTGTATACTTTGCTGGCAGCATGTTTTCCTGGCATGTTTGACTCTAGATTGCGTCAGAAGGATGTTCAAAGTTTCAGACCCATTAAAATGAATGGAGCTACCCAGAGAAGCATGGGACTTCTCTCCATCAGTATGAGGAGGGCTGTGCTTAAACACTCTGGTGATGTTACTCGTGGGGGAAAACTAACCTTTAAAAAAAAAACGATAACTTTTTATAACTATATTTTTGAATATATCCAGTGTGGGGAGTACTTTGGATCAAAAAGTGCACACCTAGGGCTGCATTTTCGGGTCCTCTGCGCTCTGTTTTTCACCTCGGAGCGGTGACAATGGCGGCGGTGAGGTGCTCTGGCCGGGCGATCAGCCTCCAGCGCCCTGCAGCGATCCTCGGGTCCGGTTTAGCGACGGCGCGGAGCAGCACCGCCCGGAAGAGCCGCGCCCGGTGTGCAATGCCCCCTGGTTGTGACACCGGCGCGAGTTTGAACTTCAGCCCGACCCGTCCGCCCCGCAGCACGTCCCGCAGTGACCGCCTGGGAAATCGGGCGGTCCACCCATCCCGTCGGCGAAGAGGTAAGCAGTGGACAAGTGTGATTATTTTTTCTTTTAATTTGTTTTGCGATTTGTGTTGTGGTGGGGAGGACAATGTTTTGGGGATGTTTTTGTGGGGTTTTTAGGATCCCCCCGCCCCCAGGTGTCTCCTGGATCGCTCCCGGCCCGGCTCTTTAGCTCGGGAGTTTCCCACCCTAACGCCCTGAGAGAGGTGTACAACACCTCCCTTAGCGCTGCTCCCCCTGACTCAGGGCCCAGCTGCCCAAACTTACCGACTGAGGCGCAAACTGTTCCCGGGCGCTAACTTTACCGCCCCGCCGCCATTACCGCCCCGAAATCATCAAAGCCGAAAATTCAGCCCTCAAGGGCTAGACTTTCCATCGGAATCGCCTAGTTACCGCCCAGTTACCGCTCATTTAACCGCTGAGATTGAGTTTAACACCCATTTTTGATTAAAAATGGAAACTAATGACCAATTATCGCCCATTTATCGCCGGCGCAACTTTTGGCATACAATTAACGCCGGGAATGAGCTGAACCACCCGCCCATATTTTTTAAATAAAATCTGATGTCATCACTCGTGCACCGCCCAGAAGACTGTTTACAATGGAAACTAACGCCCAAATACCGCGCAGATTATCACCGAGCGTTACTTTCGGCATCTCGCCCATATACCGCCCAAATGATTGCTCGCCCAAAAAGACGCTCAAGAAAAGCTGCACTCACCTGACCATAACCCAGCGGTATGGATGCCATTTTGTAATTCGGAGGACTTTTCATAAAAGGCTGCTTCAAGTTCATGCCAGCTGGCTCATGGCCCCCCCCCATGCGTAAGCCCCAGGTGGAAGCCGAGAAGCGCTACAACGAAAGCCATATAGCCACACGCAATATCATCGAAAAGACAATTGGAGTGCTTAAGCAGCACTTCAGATGCCTGGACCACTCAGGAGGCAACCTACAATACCAACCTGAGCAGGTCGCTGAGTTCATTGTGGTGTGCTGCATGGTCCATAACCTAGCTATCAGCAGGGGACAAGAATTGCCAGGTGGGACTGCCAGTCCACCTCAGGAGAGAGGGGAGGCGGAAGAGAGGACGAGGAGGTGGACGAGAACCTTGGGGAGGACAGTCAGGCTGGCATTGAAACCATGCCCCCACCCCACGCTAGACCGCAGGAAAAGCCCCGTGGTAGTTACGCAGCTGCAAGACTGTTGAACGTTTTGAGTGAAGTTACGTTGGTGACAGTTACAGTTGCGTTACGTTTCATCCTTGCCTGGCCTCGCCTCGCCATTGTTTTCAAACTTTGTCATGTATCCTACATGGTTACTGCTTGGACAAGGTGTGCCACCAGGGGGCACCTCAGTGGGAGACTGGTAGGTTACCTGTACAGGTTTGCCAGGCCTAGTATAAAAGGCAGGCCACCAGGGGTGTGATCCTCACTCTGGAGTTATCACTAAAGGACTAAGGTCACTACAGTTCGAGTACAACACATTGCCTCGTGGAGTCATTATCAGAGCATCTAAAGACAATAACAAACTTCGTATTGATGTATAATGTTTCTGTTATTGGAAGACACTGCACAACAATGTTAAGTTAAATAAAAAATATATAATGATTACAACATTTTTAAAGAATTTTTTAAACAAATATATAAACACCCATCTACCCCCACCCCAACAGTGACATTTTTTAAAATAACGGTAACAACATTAACAACAGCATAATATATAACAGTATAACAACAACAACAAACTTTCAAAAACAATTATAAATATAACAAACACCCCCCCCCCACCCAACAGTCAACAAATTTATTAATAACAATAATACAAAAATACAAAAGAATACAGTTCCCCCCCCTCCCGGACTTGCGGCCATGCCTCTTGCCTTTACGCACACCACACCCCCCCTGCCCCGGTCTGAACCCCCCTCTCCCACTCACACCCCCCCTTGTATCCATACCAAGCCACCTTGTAGCAGGGCACCTCGAGCGCTGCTGCTGTGGGAGGGCTGGGACGGGGCAGAGTCAAAGCTGGGGCTGGAGAAACTGGAGAGGATGTTTCCAAAGAAATGTCCTCCGAGTCAGAAGCAACTGCTTCCTCCTGACTCGCATCCATCGACAATGGCGGTACGGCACCTTGGGGTGCAGTGCCGTATTCCGGGACCACATCCTGCCATCTGGCATCCATGGAATCGGCTATTCTCTCCATTACCGCTACCATCCGCGGCATCTCTTCCGAGACCAACGCGGTCAGAGTGGCAACGTGCCCGGTTAACCCGCCCATTGCCTGGAGGAGCTCTCGACCAATGTCGACGCTCGTCCGAGACAGTTGTACCATGTCCAGGTTGACTTCTGCCAGCCTGGGAGCAATCCGACCTCACCGAACCAACCTCCGCAGGCATTGCACCACTCGGGGTGCCCTGCTGCAAGGAGCTTGGCCCCGCTGCTTCTTTGATGGACGAGGACATGGCCGCAGGAACATTTTGAACAACCTGCTGCAGACTCTTTTTCCACCTCCTCACTGTCCTCGGTGGACAAGAGAACTTTTATGAGCAAAGGAGAGGCTCTTGCCTCCTTGCCTCCAGACAGCCTGGGGAGCCTGGAGCCTGGGGACCTAGAAAACATAAATGAGATTATTAGAAGAGAAGGGGATGCCAGGGTGATATGAAAATGTAAGCAGGCATATGTATGAGGAGCAACACTGCTGCTATAAATATCACTGACAGACGTCACATATAATTGACATCATGATAGTACAGGATCTGCATTGCATTACAATGATATTTCATGATCCCATCATTAATTACATAACATTACATAACATTACGTCAATCATATATTGTACTGAAATGGCATTAAATTACTTTAAATCACCAATGGTTTATACATTACTCACGTAGCACAAGAACAGGTTCAGCACCACCACGGATGGTCAAAAGATTGTGGACTCCCACTAACGCCAACGTCCGCTCCTCGAGGTCGGTGAGTTGGCACAGATCTGCCGGTCCTCCTCCAATCCGCCTTTGCTCGGCGTGATTTTTTGACAGTTTCCTTGGCAAAGAGCATGGCATAAGCTCATTGCCTAGGTATTATTACAGATATTACAGATATTAATAGATACTATTACTATTACACAACACAACACACAGAACACACAGATAATTCACAATTAGTCACATTGCCCTTGCTATTCATCGTTAACGTTATATGCTAATACACTTTGTATGCAATTGAATGCATGGTTATATCTACGATCTGAGAATAAATTTAATAAGATCGAGGTTAGGAACTAACGCATGACACCAAGATTACCAGCCTCATTACAATCCAGCAGATCTACATTTGAATTAATGAGTCATTGCATCATTACAATTTATAAATTTAATAAATTTAATACTTACTCTTTCAGCACCAACAAAGTCGTTCCAGCGCTCACGGTTCGGCTCACGGACCTCATGTGTTACAGATGAGACCACTTCTCCGATCTCCGCCCATATTCGCTGATAAACCCTGGGGGGTGGTTTCCCACGACCACCCCGGGTCAATTGGGCCCAACGAGTTCTTACCTCGTGGACGAGGACAACATATGCCTCCTCGGAAAAACACTCGGCACGCCTTCTGCCACCCATCTCCTCTCCCACCTCACCCAGATCACTCCCTTCATCCACCTCCTCCACCTCTATAACATCACTCAACACCTCCTCTACGTGCTCCATTATTTATTTATAATTATTTTCAGTTATTTTCTGGCATAAATCAATTATTCAATATCCAATCCACAAAACCAGCTTTCCAACCACACTCGACTCTCTCTCTCTCTCTCTTTCTGTTCTGCGCATGTGCAGATGACCTCTGACCTCCCGAATCGCGGGAAAAGTTAATCACCTAAAAAATACCACACATGCGCAGAACGGCCGTTGCTGTGGACTTGCTAACGCCCAAACTAGCGGTTTTTAAAATGGGCGATATTCCGGCGATCCTGAAAAAAAATAATATCACTAACGCCAGATATCTAGTGATATTAAATAATAATATCACTATACTTTCCCGATGGAAAGTCGAGCCCTTAATCTCTTCTGCCTTCCACCCTATCACAGACATTCCCTTTTGTTCTTTCCTCCCCTCCCCCCTTTCTCTGCCTCAGCACTTGCTTAAAATCTGTTACATCTTTAATTTTTCCATCAACCTGACACGTTAACTCTGTCTCTCTCTCTCTCTGCCTGGCCTGCGGAGTATTTCCAGCATTTTCTGTTTTTATTTCAGATTTCCGCAGTATTTTGCTTTTGTATTAATCTGCCCTTTCCCTTTCCAAATGCTGATGCGTCTGTTACGTATTTCCAGCATTTTATTTCAGATAAGAACATAAGAACATAAGAAATAGGAGCAGGAGTAGGCCATTCGGCCCCTCGAGCCTGCTCCACCATTCAATAAGATCATGGCTGATTTTCTACCTCAACTCCACTTTCCTGCACATTGTCCATAATCCCATGATTCTCTTAATATCCAAAAAACTATCGATCTTTGTCTTGAGTATACTCAACGACTGAGCCTCCACAGCCTTTTGGGGTAGAGAATTCCAAAGATTCACTACCCTCTGAGTGAAGAAATTCCTCCTCATCTCAGTCCTAAATGGCCGACCCCTTATTCTGAGACTGTGACCCCTGGTTCTAGACTCCCCAACCAGGGGAAACATCCTCCCTGCATCTACCCTGTCAAGCCTTGTAAGAATTTTGTATGTTTCAATGAGATCACCTCTCATTCTTCTTAACTCTAGAGAATATAGGCCTAGTCGACTCAATCTCTCTCTATCGTTTTCTATTATTTACAGCTTTTAAAAATCTCTGTAGTAAAAGACAGCTGATTGTAGGGGCAGCAGTTTACAATCAATCTCTCTCCAACAGATAAAAATAGACGGGGTAATTTTAACTTTGGGTGATAGTGTAAGATCGGTGATATTGAGTTAGCCGTCCATTATACACAACACCCGATTTTTTTTCTATTGAAGTCAATGGAAGGGAAAGTCAGACGGGGCGTATAATGGGCGGCCAGATGCAACACAAGAATCGTCCTTTTAAATGCTTTAAAATTACTCCACAGAGAATAAGTCAACCCCATAATGAGACAAGATAAATATTCACTGCAACTGGGTCTCAGCAAATAACTCGCAAATGACACAGCCACAAGTTGGATTATGGTTCTTCCATGGGGAGAAAAGTAAGAAGAAGAAACAATGACAAAGTTTTGACTGTGACCCCATAATTAAGATAGAAAATAAGTGCTGTAATGAAATAAGTAATTCCTGTAGAATATAAAAGTGGGCTGGAATGCTCATTTCGAAGACTGATACTTTGATAGACAAGGTAAATGGGTATCTAATGCATAAAGGAATCAACTGGCATAGCCAGTCAAATTTCAGGTAGAACAGGTTTTACTGTAGTATTAATAATAGAAATGGATTTCAAACCTGCACAGACTTGTTGGTCCCAAAGGAGAGGTAAGCATACTGAGACCCAGCTTGGTCGACATCCTGTAGCTGGACAAGCTGTGCGAGGAGACCGAGAAGTATATGAAACAGCAACTAAACCAAGGGTCACAAGTGCACTGGAGGCTGCTTACCAATAGTCCCCTGGCCATATCGAGTGCCAATGTTTTAGCTGAAAAGTGACTTTGTGGTGACACATAGCAGTGGAAGTACATTTTTATTTCCATTGGAACCTCGCTACTTGAGAATGTTTTAATTCAATTTATTTGTTTTCTCCACACAAGTGTTTATAAACTTGTTTCTTGTTTCACTACTGTGTTCCTCAGGCATAATGGCCTTGCATGAGACACACTGGGGTTGATTTGAACTTGTTCTGCCACATGGCAAGGGGTCGCCAAATTGGGTGGGGTGCAAAACGGGTGTCCGAACCACTGTTGTCCATTTCCCACCCTGCTTCATTTTAAAATCGGCCGGGGTGCAAAACAGGCAGCCGACCCGAACCCATCTCGTTCCTGCCAGGTGGGTTAGGTTAGAAACATAGAAACATAGAAAATAGGTGCAGGAGTAGGCCATTCGGCCCTTCGAGCCTGCACCACCATTCAATAAGATCATGGCTGATCATTCACCTCAGTACCCCTTTCCTGCTTTCTCTCCATACCCCTTGATCCCCTTAGCCGTAAGGGCCATATCTAACTCCCTCTTGAATATATCCAGTGAACTGGCATCAACAACTCTCTGCGGCAGGGAATTCCACAGGTTAACAACTCTCTGCGTGAAGAAGTTTCTCCTCATCTCAGTCCTAAATGGCCTACCCCTTATCCTAAGACTATGTCCCCTGGTTCTGGACTTCCCCAACATCGGAAACATTCTTCCCACATCTAACCTGTCCTGTCCCGTCAGAATCTTATGCGTTTCTATGAGATCCCCTCTCACCCTTCTAAACTCCAGTGTATAAAGGCCCAGTTGATCCAGTTTCTCCTCATATGTCAGTCCAGCCATCCCTGGAATCAGTCTGGTGAACCTTTGCTGCACTCCCTCTATAGCAAGAACGTCCTTCCTCAGATTAGGAGACCAAAACTGAACACAATATTCCAGGCGAGGCCTCACCAAGGCCCTGTACAATTGCAGTAAGACCTCCCTGCTCCGATACTCAAATCCCCTAGCTATGAAGGCCAACATGCCATTTGCTTTCTTCACTGCCTGCTGTACCTGTATGCCACCTTTCAATGACTGATGAACCATGACACCCAGGTCTAGTTGCACCTCCCCTTTTCCTAATCTGCTGTCATTCAGATAATATTCTGCCTTCGTGTTTTTGCCACCGCAGTGGTTAAAATTGTGTATGGAGAAAGAGTCAGACTGAACACTGTGAGCTCAAAGTAAAGTTTGATCGTAGTCTTTTATTGCAGGTCTCCAGAGTGCCTCTCCAACCTGTGAAGCCTCCTTAAATACCTCTACTCCCAAGGGATTATGGGATCCCTTGGGACTCCAGGGGATGATCCCTCTGGTGGCTGTACAGAATAAATACAAGTCCACATATATAACAACACTTCCCCCCCCCGCCAAAGTCAATAGTGTAACTATTTACAATGTGAGTCGATCTGGGGCCCTTCTTGCCCTGGTTGATCGTCTCGGTGTGAAAGCTGGTGTTGTTGAATCATTTGTTGGGCCCTCGCTGGGCTGCTGTGCAGCTGGCCCTGCTGGGCTGCCTGGTGTGTTGGGTCCTGCTGGGCTGCTGTGGATGATGGGTTCTGCTTCGTGGTCAACCGTGGTGCCGGTTGCCACTAGTGTGTATGTTGGGGGATCAAAAAAGGTAGGGTCCAAGGTGGGTTGCTCAGAATAGTCCGTGAATCTGAGTTTGATTTGGTCCAAGTGTTTATGGTGAATGAATCCATTTGAAAATTTGACCTGAAACACCCTGCTCCCCTCTTTGACCACGACAGTGCCGGGAAGCCATTTGGGACCTTGTCCATAATTTAATACAAATACAGGATCATTGATTTCAATCTCACGTGACACATTTGCGCTATCATGGTATGCACTTTGTTGAAGCCGCCTGCTCTCTACCTGTTCATGTCGATCAGGGTGAACTAACAAGAGCCTTGTCTTAAGTGCTGTTTTCATGAGCAGTTCAGCAGGTGGGATCCCAGTGAGTGAGTGGGGTCTCATGCGGTAGCTAAGCAGGACTTGAGATAGGCGAGTCTGCAGTGAGCCTTCAGTTACCCTCTTCAAGCCTTGCTTGATGGTTTGCACTGCTCTCTCTGCCTGACCATTGGACGCTGGTTTAAACGGGGCAGAAGTGACATGTTTGATCCCGTTACGGGTCATGACTTCTTTGAACTTAGCACTGGTAAGTTGTCGCTCACCAGGACATCGGGTAAGCCGTGTGTGGCAAACATGGCCCGCAGGCTTTCAGTGGTGGCAGCGGACGTGCTAGCCAACATTATCTCACATTCAATCCACTTGGAGTACACGTCTACAACCACAAGGAACATTTTACCCAAGAACGGGCCTGCATAGTGAACGTGTACCCTAGACCACGGTTTGGAGGGCCAAGACCATAAACTTAACGGTGCCTCCCTGGGTACATAGCTTAACTGCGAGCATGTATTACATCTGTGAATGCAGGATTCTAAGTCCGCATCGATACCTGGCCACCACACGTGGAATCTGGCTATCGCTTTCATCATTACGATGCCTGGGTGGGTATTGTGGAGGTCATTGATGAAGGTGTCTCTGCCCTTCTTGGGGACCACTACTCGATTACCCCACAGAAGGCAGTCTGCCTGTATAGACATTTCACCTTTGCACCACTAGAACGGCTTTATCTCTTCCTGCATTTCCACTGGGACACTGGACCAGCTCCCGTGAAGCACACAGCTTTTGACTAGAGATAATAAGGGGTCCTGGCTTGTCCAGGTTTTGATCTGCCGGACAGTGACGGGTGATTGCTCACTCTCAAATGCTTCCATAATCATGGCTAGATCTGCGGGCTGCGCCATTTCCATTCCCGTGGTGGGCAATGGCAGCTTACTGAGAGCATTGGCGCAGTTTTCTGTGCCTGGCCTGTGGCGGATGGCATAGTTGTATGCGGACAACGTGAGCGCCCATCTCTGGATGCGGGCCGATGCATTGGTATTTATCCCTTTACTCTCGGAAAACAGGGATATAAGTGGCTTATGGTCAGTTTCCAATTCGAATTTTAGCCCAAACAGGTATTGATACATTTTCTTTATCCCATAGACACACGCTAATGCTTCTTTTTCAATCATGCTGTAGGCTCTCTCAGCCTTAGACAGTTTCCCAAAATCATTAGCTTGTTGCAATACACACCCGATGCCATATGACGACGCATCACATGCTAGTACCAAGCGCTTACTTGGATCATACAGCACAAGCAATTTGTTTGAGCATAACAATTTTCTCGCTTTTACAAAGGCATTTTCTTGGCTTTTGCCCCAAACCCATTCGCCCCCTTTTCATAGTAAGACATGTAGTGGTTTTAGTAGTGTGCTGAGACCCGATAAGAAGTTACCAAAGTAGTTCAAGACTCCCAGAAATGACCGCAGATCCGTCACGTTCTGTGGCCTCGGTGCGTTCTCGATTGCCTCAGTCTTCGCGTTGGTGGGCCTGATGCTGTCCGCCGCAATCCTCCTTCCCAAGAACTCCACTTCAGGCGTCAGGAAAACGCACTTCGAGCGTTTTAACCTGAGCCCCACGCGGTTGAGTCGACTAAGAACCTCCTCCAGGTTCTGCAGGTGCTCGACTGTGTTCCGACCTGTGACCAAGATGTCGTCCTGGAAGACCATGGTGTGCAGGACCGACTTCAGTTAACTTTCCTAGTTTTTCTGGAATATCGCTGCCGCTGATCGAATTTGAAACGGGCATCTGTTACAAACAAAAAGACCTTTGTGCGTGTTGATGCAGGTGAGGGCCTTTGATAATTCCTCCAATTCCTGCGTCATGTAGACTGAAGTCAGATCCAGCTTCGTGAATGTCTTTCCTCCCGCCAGCGTTGCAAAGAGGTCGTCTGCCTTTGGTAGTGGGTATTGGTCCTGCAGGGAGAAACGATTGATAGTTACTTTGTAATCGCCACAGATTCTGACGGTGCCGTCTCCCTTGAGGACTGGGACAATAGGACTGGCCCACTCACTGAACTCGATCGGTGAAATGATGCCCTCTCTTTGCAGCCGGTCTAGCTCAATCTCTACCCTTTCTCTCATCATGTACGGTACTGCTCTCGCCTTGTGATGGATGGGTCGCGCCCCCGGAATTAGGTGGATCTGCACTTTTGCTCCTTGGAATTTCCCGATGCCTGGTTCGAACAGCGAAGGGAATTTGTTTAAGACCTGGGCACACGAAGTGTCGTCAGCGGGCGATAGCGCTCGAACGTCGTCCCAATTCCAGCGTATCTTTCCCAGCCTGCTCCTGCGAGCAGCGTGGGACCATCGCCCGGTACCACCCAGAGTGGTAGCTTGTGCGCCGTTCCATCGTAGGAGACCTTTACGGTAGCACTGCCGATTACAGGAATCAGTTCTTTATTGTAAGTTCTTAGTTTTGTGCGAACTGGAGTTAAGACTGGCCTTGAGGCCTTGTTGCACCACAACCTTTCGAAAGTCTTTTTGCGCATGATGGACTGGCTCGCGCCCGAGTCCAGCTCCATTGACACCGGGAGCCCATTTAGTTCAACGTTCAGCATTATCGGGGGACAATTCGTGGTGAATGTGTGCACCCCATGTACCTCTGCCTCCTCTATCTGAGGCTCTGGTTTGTCGTGATCCTCCATGTATCTGTCCTCCTCTGCAACATGGTGATTTGCAGGTTTAACAGGCTTTGCAGCTCACCTGCACACTTGTTGGAGCTGTCCCATTGTTCCACAGCCCTTGCAAATGTACTCTTTGAATCAGCATGAATGGAAACGATGATCACCCCTACAGCGCCAACAAGGTGTTAATGGCCTTGCATTCATCACCCTTGATGATGGACTCTGAGACATCAGCGGACGTGCAGCTGCAGGTGTGTGTGACCTGCCCTGTACGTTACGATTCGAAAACAACATCACTTTGTTCACAGTACTTGTAGCAGCACTTGAGTGCTGAGAGATTTGCTTCGTATTGTCACTGGTGGCAATAAACGCCTGCTATTACCTTACTCAAGGTTGGGGTCTCTACAGTCAAAAGTTTGCGAAGTATGGTTTTGTGGCCAATGCCAAGTACGAAAATGTCTCTGAGCATGTGCTCCAAATGTCCTTCAAATTCGCAATGTCCTGCAAGGCGTCTTAGCTCAGCGACATAACTCGCCACTTCATGACCTTCAGACCTTTTGTAGATGTAGAACTGGTACCTCGCCATCAGAACGCTTTCCTTCGGGTTCAAATGCTCTCCGACCAGTGTGCACAAATCGTCGTACGATTTCTCCGTGGGTTTCGCTGGAGTGAGCAGATTCTTCATGAGGCCATACGTTGCCCCTCAGACGGTGAGGAGGATCGCCCTTCGTTTGGCAGCACTCTCTTCCCCATCTAGCTCGTTGGCCACGAAGTATTGGTCGAGTTGCTCCACAAAAGTTTCCCAATCATCTCCCACTGACAATTTCTCCAGGATGCCCACTGTTCTCTGCATCTTTGGGTTCGCTATCTGTATCTCGTCGCCAGTTGTTGTGTATGGAGAAAGAGTCAGACTGAACACTGTGAGCTCAAAGTAAAGTGTGACCTTAGTCTTTTATTGCCTTTCCAACCTGTGAAGCCTCCTTAAATACCTGTGCTCCCAAGGGATTATGAGATCCCTTATGGACTCCAGGGGATGAGCCCTCTGGTGGCTGTACAGAGTAAATACAAGTCCACATATATAACAAAAATGACCCCATAATTTCTGCCTTTTATACATATTTTTCCAAACTTCGCCCTGTATCTCCTGAGCCGTTGTTTTGTGCTAGGGTGCAATTTCACAGGTGGTAACGTCTCCCTGATTCCTTGCCCAAGTGGCCATTCTACATGCGTGAGTGTAGACAGAAACATTTCTGTAGCACCTTTCACGACCTCAGGGCCTCCCAAAGCACTTTACAGCCAATTAACTACTTTTGAAGTGTAGTCACTGTTGTAATACAGGAAATGCGGCAGCCAATTTGCACACAGCAAGCTCCCACAAACAGCAACATAGCAATAGTATGGATGCAATTAAGGGGAGGCTAGACAAGCATATGAGGGAGAAGGGAATAGAGGGTTATGCTAATAGATTTAGGTGGGGAAAGACGGGAGGTGACTCGAGTGGAGCTTAAACACCGGCATGGACTGGTTGGGCCGAATGGCCTGTTTCTTTGTCATACATCCTATGTAATGACCAGATAAACTGTTTTTAGTGACATTGATTGTGGGATAAATAGTGGCCAAGACACCAGGGATAACTCCGCAGCTCTTCTTCAAAGAGTGGTATGAGATCATTTACGTGCACTTGAGCAAGACTTGTTTTAACATCTCATCTGAAAGACGGCACCTCCAACAGTGCCAGCACTCCCCCAGTGCTGCAGTGGGAATGTCGGCCTGGATTATGTGCTCAAGTCTCTGGAGTGGGGCTTGAGTCCACAACCTTCTGATTCAAAAGTGAGAGTGCTACCAACTGAGCCAAGACTGACACTATCAGCCAATAGCTGATAGGCTATTTGACTGTGGTGGGCATTACCCTCACCTGATAGCTACACACGTGTGGTTTCCCGCAGGAGGCACATGTGGTCAGAAGTGCAAACCTAGCCTGATTTTTTCCCCCCTCCCTAATGTGGATTAAATTGCTCCCTCTCATCATGATTGCAGTTGAACTGTGTTTGATCTTCAGCAGTATAAGCAGCTGAATGTTTACATTGAGCAATACTTTTATTGCAATGTTCTGAGGTAGGTTATCAGTAAGTTTACAAAGTTCTTTTTATCCAGGTAGTGGTATTGTTGTTTCTCCTATAAAGGCGAAGAGACCATGGGGCTCAATTTGGGACCTTTCAAACTATATAAGCTGTCAGCTGTGGCTCAGTGGGTAGCACTCTTGCCTCTAAGTCAGAAGGTTGTGGGTTCAGGTCCCACTCCACAGACTTGAGCACAAAAAAATCTGGGCTGACACTCCAGCGCAGAACTGTGCGAGTGCTGCACTGTTAGAGGTGCTGTCTTTTAGATGAGATGTTAAACCGAGGCCCTGTCTGCCCTCTCAGTCGGACGTAAAAGATCCCATGGCAGTGATGGCACTATTTCGAAGAAGAGCAGGGGAGTTATCCCTGGAGTCCTGGTCAAAATTTATCCCTCAATCAACATCACTAAAACAGATTAGCTGGTCATTACAGACATGAGTTCAAATCCCACCACAGCAGATGAGGAATTAAAATCCAGTTAATTAAATAAATATGGGATAAAAAGCTAGAGTCAGTAATGGTGACCATGAAACTACTGGATTGTTGTAAAAACCCATCTGGCCCATTAATGTCCTTTAGGGAAGGAAATCTGCCATCCTTACCCGATCTGGCCAGACTGCTTGTCTGACATCCAGTTTTGGATGAGCAGAAATTTTCTCCAATTAAATATTGGGAAGACCAAAGCAATTGTTTTCGGTCCCCGCCACAAACTCTGTTCTCTAGACACTGACTCCATCCCTTTCCCCAACTCCTGTCTGAGGCTGAACCAGACTGTTCGCGAACTTGGTGTCATATTTGACCCTGAAATGAACTTTCGACCACATATCCACAGTATAACTAAAACCGCCTATTTCCACCTCCGTAACATCGCCCGTCTCTGCCCTTGTCTCAGCTCATCTGCTGCTGAAGCCCTCATCCATGCCTTTGTTACCTCTAGACTTGACTATTCCAACGTACTCCTGGCTGGCCTCCCACATTCTACCCTACGTAAACTCGAAATGATCCAAACCTTGACTGCCCGTGTCCTAACTCGCACCAAGTCCCGCTCACCCATCACCCCTGTGCTCGCTGACCTATATTGGCTTCCGGTTAAGCAACGCCTCGATTTCAAAATTCTCATCCTTGTTTTCAAATCCCTCCATGGCCTCGCCTCTCTCTATTTCTGTAATCTGCTCCAGGCCCACAACCCCCTTGAGATGTCTTGCTCCTCTAATTCTGCCCTCCTGACCATCCCTGATTATAATTGCTCAACCATCGGTGGCCGTGTCTTCAGCTGCCTGGGCCCTAAGCTCTGGAACTCCCTCCCTAAACCTCTCCGCCTCTCTACCTCTCTTTCCTATAGATGAAGTATAATGTGGATAAATGTGAGGTTATCCACTTTGGTGGTAAAAACAAAGAGACAGACTATTATCTGAATGGTGACAGATTAGGAAAAGGGAAGGTGCAACGAGACCTGGGTGTCATGGTACATCAGTCATTGAAGGTTGGCATGCAGGTACAGCAGGCGGTTAAGAAAGCAAATGGCATGTTGGCCTTCATAGCGAGGGGATTTGAGTACAGGGGCAGGGAGGTGTTGCTACAGTTGTACAGGGCCTTGGTGAGGCCACACCTGGAGTATTGTGTACAGTTTTGGTCTCCTAACCTGAGGAAGGACATTCTTGCTATTGAGGGAGTGCAGCGAAGGTTCACCAGACTGATTCCCGGGATGGCGGGACTGACCTATCAAGAAAGACTGGATCAACTGGGCTTGTATTCACTGGAGTTCAGAAGAATGAGAGGGGACCTCATAGAAACGTTTAAAATTCTGATGGGTTTAGACAGGTTAGATGCAGGAAGAATGTTCCCAATGTTGGGGAAGTCCAGAACCAGGGGTCACAGTCTAAGGATAAGGGGTAAGCCATTTAGGACCGAGATAAGGAGAAACTTCTTCACCCAGAGAGTGGTGAACCTGTGGAATTCTCTACCACAGAAAGTAGTTGAGGCCAATTCACTAAATATATTCAAAAGGGAGTTAGATGAAGTCCTTACTACTCGGGGGATCAAGGGGTATGGCGTGAAAGCAGGAATGGGGTACTGAAGTTTCATGTTCAGCCATGAACTCATTGAATGGCGGTGCAGGCTAGAAGGGCTGAATGGCCTGCTCCTGCACCTATTTTCTATGTTTCTATGTTTTTTCCTCATTCAAGACGCTCCTTAAAACATATCCCTTTGACCAAGCTTTTGGTCACCTGCACTAAATTCTACTTCTGTGGCTCGGTGTCAAATTTGTATTGCGTAATACTCTTGTGAAGTGTTTTGGGACGGTTCACTATGTTAAAGGCGCTATATAAATACACATTATTGTTATTGTTGTTAGGCACTTTGGGATATCCTGAGGTTGTGAAAGGTGCTATAGAAATGCAAGTCTTTCTTTTTTGATATATACGTTCAATAAGACAATGGATGAACCGTGAAAAGAAGTGTCATTTTCAACAAAGGTGGCGTTAAATATAATAGTTGAACGAGATCAATTCCGCTTTAAGAGTCTGGGTCCGCTTGCTTGAGTGACAGGCGTTGCCGTTACGCAATTCGAACAAGGAAGTAACTGTCGAAGCAAGGCGTGAGGCGACGAATCGACCTGATCTGATCCCATCCAAACCGGGACAGCCAGAGCTCACGCCGCATTCGCCCGCACCATGAGTAAGAAAGGTGAGGCTGGCGGGGTTTTTTTTTTGGTTGTGGTTGTTGTTGTTGTGTGTGAGGGCCGGGCTGAGCGGCGAGCAGAGGGCGGTGGCTCGGTGGTTCGGGGCCTGCGGGAGCCGCAGTCCTCACACATCCTGCGCAGGCAGGCCTTGGAGCCGCTCCTCGATTTGAGGACAAATTCGGCCGGCCTTCCGTCCGTCCGTTAGGCAACCTCCGCCAAATCCGGGCCGGGCTGCGGAAAAAAAATCCGACTTTTAAAATGGGCGAACTAGAATTCAAGCCGTCGAGTGATCGGAAACCATCGCCAATCCGAAGTGTGTTTTTAAAAAAAAAACGAATAATGTTTTCGTTTATTTTTGTAATTGGTAGCTTTAGCTGACAGGAATGTTTGCGCAACGGTTTTTTTTTTCACCCTTTTTTTTTGAGGGAAATTCTTGTGCTTTCCTCCCTCCCCACCACTTCTGAGGGCTCTTTGTTGGCATACGGTCCCAGTCTCTCGCCCTGTTGCCAAGCTACTTGGCCACAGGGAGGGTAAGCACAGCCGGTTCTGCTGTCCATACACACAGTTGGCAGAAGGGATCACTGGATGAATAGCCAGGAATGGGAGGCCTTGTGTCTCTTTTTTTTGGCTAATTTTTTTTCTCTCTCTGGAATCCCGGCAGCTTTTAATAAACAATGGACCATGCTTGCTGCCAATGGCGACATGCAAATGCTCGCTGGGCTAGGCCCAGTGTGTACATCTAGAAGAGGAAAGAAAGGTGCTATTATCAAAGTAGCACTGACTGATTATTGCAAATTTTAATAAAAATGTCAGTCAAGCTAGATTATGCCCAGAGTTTCCTGTCAGACACGCTGTTTGATACGCAGCCGAAATTTGGTAGGAAGAACGAGGAGAAGCAATATAAATTAAAGGGTACAATTCTAAAGGGGGTGAACAGAGAGACCTGGGGGTATATGTGCATAAATTGCTGAAGGTGGCAGGGCAGGTTGAGAAAGTGATTTTTAAAAAAAAAAGCATATGGGCTTCATAAATAGAGGCATAGAATACAAAAGTGAGGAAATTATGTACCAGTATAAAACACTGGCCTCATCTGGAGTATTGTGTCCAATTCTAGGCACTGCACTTTAGGAAGGATGTGAAGGCCTTTAGAGAGGGTGCAGAAAAGATTCACAAGAATGGTTCCAGGGATGAGGGACTTCAGCTACGTGGATAGTTGTAACCGTTCTATGGTTCAATGGCTTCTCCACACTTGGGCTAACTTTAAATTATTGATGTTTAAAATGTTGGGATATTTCACATGCTGTGAAGTTACTGTGTACTGCTTGTGGATAACCACCTGCTGGTGTTTTTAAAGAAAAAAATCATTGGTGCCTACAAAGAAAGAGAGACTTGCATTTATATAATGCCTTTTGCCTGCTCGGTACATCCCAAGGTACTTTACAGCCAATAGAGTACTTTTTTGAAGTGTAGTCCCTGTTGTAATGTAGGAGCATATATATTGTGATTTGTTGGTCATTTAATTCTGTAAATGGAGCAATTGGTATGAGTATAGTCCTACCAAGTGTTCAGCCCCAAGAGTTAATGTGAGAGTCTTCACGTGAGTTGACGTTGAGCTGGAAAACTGCTTTTGGATAATTTCCCTGACATTTCACAGGTTACATGTCTTGATACTTTGGCTCTACAGTGCTGCTCTGCGAGGTCAGATTCACACCCTGCTTTTCTTGACCAGTTTTATTTTTAATATTTATTCCTTGGATGTGAGTGTTGCTGGCAAGGATGGCATTTATTGTCCATCGCGAGCTGCTTTTTTAGAAAGTGGTGGTGGGCTTTGAACCTCTGCAGTCCATGTGGCGAAGGTGCTCCCACAGTGCTGTTGGGTAGGGAGTTCCAGGATTTTGACCCAGTGACAATGAAGGAACGGTGATATATTTCCAAGTCAGGGTGGTGTGTGGTTTGGAGGGGAACATGGCGGTGATGGTGTTCCCATGTCCTTTTGTTAAGTAGTGGAGGACACTGGCTTGGGGGTGTTGCTGAAGAACCCTTGGTGAGTTTCTGCAGCGCATCCTATGGATAGTACACACTGCAGCCATGGTATTCTGGCTGCTTTGTCCTGGATGGTGTCGAGCTTCTAGAGTGTTGTTGGAGCTGCACTAATCCAGGCAAGTGGAGAGTATTCCATCATACTCCTGACTTGAGCCTTGTAGGAGGTGCAGAGATTTTGGGGAATTAGGATGTGAGCCACTTGCTGCAGGATACCCAGCCTCTGACCTCTTGTTGCCACAGCATTTATGTGACCCCCAGAATGTTGATGATGGAGGACTCGGTGATGGTAATGCCATTGAATATCAAGTGGGAGGTAGCTGACTCTTTGAGGTGGTTATTGTCTGACACTTGTGTGCTACAAATAGTATTTGCCACTTGTCAGCCCAAGCCTGGCTGTTGTTCAGGTCTTGTTGCTTTTGGGCATGGAGTGCTTCATTATCTGAGGAATTGTGAATGGAGCTGAACACTGTGCAATCATCAGCGAACAGGGAAGGTTATTGATGAAGCAGCTGAAGATGGTTGGGCCTAGGACGCTGCCTTGAGGAACTCTTCCTGCGATGTCCTGGGGCTGAGATGAGTGGCCTCCAATAACCACAACCATCTTCCTTTTGTGCTGGGTATGACTCCAGCCGGTGGAGAGTCTCCCCCCTCCCCAGTCTCCATTGAATCAGTTTTACTAGGGCTCCTTGGTGCCACATTCTGTCAAATGCTGCCTTAATGTCAAGGGCAGTCACTCTCTCCTCACCTGGAATTCTGTCTTGCGTCCATGATTGGACCAAGGTTGGAATGAAATCTGGAACCGAGTGGTCCTGTTGGAACCCACATTGTATTCAACACTTTTATCCTGTGTTAGCTTCCAACTTTTCCATTTTTTTTATTGAGTATCTTGCCTACTTTGATTTAAACCTACTACTTTGGTGCAGTGCATTGGTGTTTCAACAAGTTATGTCAATGAGCAGTGGGATGTAGGTTTGCACCTGTGGTTCTTCAGCCGCTGAGTTCCTGATCTCGGCTATGCCATTCGGATGATTGCGAATTAGAGATCAGTTGTTTACCCACTGGGAAAGAAAGCCACCATATCCTGCCATGGCAACCTCTTTCTGCAGTCAAATTAGCAGAGATTTGGGACAAGTCAATCTGGAGGGACTCTGGGTATGTTGCGAGGAGACAAAAACAAAATGTCTTGTGACACAACACCCATAGGATTTATAATCCTGAGGGAAATGAGGAATTTCAGTTTTGAGCTCCTAGAAATAATGAGAGGAGATGATTCTTGATTTGAACATTGGGGGAGGGGGTGCGCATGCAAGAAAGTATTTTTGGAGTTTCAAAAGAATAAAGTGGGAACAATGGCCACGGTAGTATGGGCAAAAGACAGGACAAGAGAGGCAGGAGAGTTTGGAAACCAATGAAGGAAGAATCACTTCAGATAGCGAGCTTTTTCTGCATTCTATGAGCAAGTGGCTAGAACTGAAATATGGCAACAGTATTTAAGCCTTCATCAGACTTGGGCTTAAGAGGTGTTGAGAAAAGGAGTGTGTGGCACAAAAGGGAGATGGAACATTTTGAGGGTGACTTTTTAGTAATGGATGAAATGAGGGTTGTTTGGATTTGCAAACTGTCTTTTTGGATTTGTGACCTCAGTTACAAGCCATCCCAGATGGAAAGGATAAAAGTTTGCTCTCTACTGGCTGTAAAGGTTCCTGCGTGAAACGGGGTTTGTGTAGTCTCAACCCAGTTGCTCGTGTTAGTCCACAGCACAAAACTGCCCTCCCCCCCCCCCCCCCCCATTTGCCGTAAATTGATTCTAAAATATACCAGTCTCACTCTGGTTGTAGGGATGGCTGCCCTGAGAGACAGAAATGTCACACAAGTACAACAGGAAATGCTGTTAAGAGGCTGGGCGTGATTTTTGTGTAAACTGTATCTTTATAAAGCGGTTGTTTTTTTTCTCAGCGCGCACACACAGGATCCCTTTATCTCTTCCTTCTACCCCTCCCCCGGCAATTGTTAGTGCAGAGTGGTGGGAGCTTCGCTCTGTACCTTGCAATGTGCTATACTTGATCGGGGCATACTGCATACTGGTTAAAAATGATACATTTTCCATTCATCACTTGCCCATTGTGTTTTTCTGCACCAAACAGTGAGCGTGCAGGCTCCATCCAGTGGCCACGGCTTATAGTTTCACTTTCCAGTCTTATGACCTCACCGACCAGCAGTTTCCAGGAAATCGTTTTTTTTAAAACTCAGGAAATCCAGATGAGGGGTCAAGGGCAATGGAACAGGACGCGCAAGGTTAAAAAGAGAAGGCGAGATAAACAAAGAGGGATATAATAAGAAGCCATGTTTTATTTCCACAGAAGCCAAAAACACAAATTATTAAGCACTAAAATGAACACAAAAAGAAAACATTTGAAGAAAAAGACAATTTCTCTTCCAGCAAAATAGTCGGTTATCCAGATCTGTGTTAATAAAATCGAATCTGGTTAGCTGTCCTCTTACAAATATAACGTTTGCAAACCTTTTCTCCTTCTGGGAGCCAATCACCTTGTAACGAGGTAATTCCAAAAAACAGACTTTGCCCTTTATAGTTTGAACTACGTAATCAAGGGCATTGGAAAAAAGATAATAAAGAAGCTTTAACCCCAGTCAGCGTGCAGCAAAGTCGGGCACGGTGATTTCCACTGTGTAACTGGAATGTTTGGTGACTGTTCATTGGCTGTATTTGAATATAGCCCTGTTGCAGGAGATGCCATGTTTTCGAAAGGGCTGCTCCCACTGCTGTGGAGGACCTGTGATGGAAAATAACTGGAGCACATGAGTGGCAGAAACCCTGGAGAAAAGGCTGTTTGAATTTCAAAGCAGCGAGCGAGTCTAACTGTTGCCCGCATCTTAGCGTTTGAGTGCATTTCCACCCGTCGGGCAGTTGAATGGGACTGCTGGCAAATACTCCATGAATGTCTGATTTCATGTCCTAAATTTTCCCCTCGTTACTGAAATTTCAATGTCTTGAAATGTGTTTGAAGTACTAGTGCAAAATTTGTTATTTTGCAATAATCTAATGAAATCTGATGTACTTGCCTTTGCTCCGTTCTAATTTTATTTAAACATAGTTTATAGTGATCTGTCAGTGTTTGCCCATCCATGGAAGAGAATCAGAGTGCAAGCCTGCTTCTACTGTATTCAGCAATCTTTGGCTTGTGCTGTATTCTTTGAGCTTAGTTTATCATTAATATAAGGGGTTTATTGTTTGTCCCATGTTCCTGTGTGCATATAGTCACATTTCACTTTGGAACAAGCATGGGCTTGTCTGTGGAAGTGACGCTTTACTCTGAGCAGAAGAAAGAAGATCTGGAGCACACCTGAATCGTAACAGATCATGGGAAGGATACATCAGATGTATGGGAAGGATACACCATCAGAAAATGGCAGCCCAAATAACCTGAAACATATTAAATGACGCGAAGTGAATTCAAGATCTTTCCCACAAAAAGCACAGTACTGGGTCTAGAGAACATTTTTAACATAGGTTGGAGGGGGGGGGGTTAAATGGACAAAAATTCCGAGCGTATCGGGAAGCTGGCTCCACCCCGCCGACTTCCGGGTTTTACTGAGGCGGGACAAGGAGCAGGCAGCCATTTTAAATATGTTAATGAGGCCTCGGATTGGAACTGTTTTGCAGGTTTTACTGTGGCTGGGGTTGGCCTCGGGGGAAATCTGGCAGCTGCAGCTCGGTGAGGACAGCCTCGGGGAGAAGGTAAGTGGGCCAGGAGGAGCAGGAGTGCTTTCTCCCAGCCCCGCAAGCTCCAACCCCGGGGCCAGGGAACGGACCTACCTACTCCCGCAACCTCTGGAGTGCTCCCCGTCCGACTGGAAACCAAGCCTGTGAATCAGGCTGACTCCTGTGCGGGGAAGCATGTCGGCGCCAAAAGTTGCACGTGGGGAAACCCAGACTTTCCCTGCAAAACTCTGCCGCTGCCAGCCTACACCACCCACCCAGTAAATATCCAGCCCATGGTGTTGGCTCTCGAGCAGAAATAATAGTAGGAATGTTTCTGGGTGGTCAATCTCTACACTTCAAAGCACCAGGCAGAAAGGCTGGATCCCTCTTTCTTTCACACTCAACCTGGGTAGGCAGGTGGTGAGAGGATTGTGGCATATCTTTAACAATGTGACTGGTGTAACCATGCCCATGTTTTCAGTTCATGGGTATTGTGAAACTGTAGCATGCTCGCTGAGATTTGCCCTTTCAAACAGAAAATTGCTGTCATTCTGCTGAGCAATAACACTTCTGCGGTAAAAGTGTTGAGAAATGTGGGTGCTGGATGGAATGCAGGGCATGATTAGATTTAAATTGAAAATGATAGCCTTTAAAGTTTTTTTTAGCACAACAAGGTTTTGATGTTTCCCTGTAAAACTGAAATGAAAGTGCTGATCCTTTCTTGACTTATAATAGTTATCGGTCACAGTGATTTAATTGTTAAATCAAATGACATTTAGATCACCTGAAATGTTTTTGTGCTTTATTGAGATCGGACATTTCCTTTTTGAAACAGTTTGTTATTTCTCTGTTAAAATGGGCCTCCATGGTTTTCAAATTGTTTGGGTATTCCCCTCTTGTCCAGAAATTCAGCTTTTTTTGATCTTTCGGTTTCCTACCACTTTTTTTTTTTCCCTTTTTGGCTGGCATGGACTTCACATCCAGCTTCCACAGCTGCTGATGAGCTTGTGGAGTAGGCTCGAGGGGACAAATGGCCTACTCCTCCTATTTCTTGTGTTATGTTTGCAATCATTCAGTGCCACTGTGAGATACAACTGATGGTGTCTATTCATGTTTTTAAAAAAAAAAAACAAATCTGCCAGCTTATCAAGAGAGTAGATGCTTCCCAGTACACCCTAACCCTAAATGCAGATGTCGGCCCTTTCCCATATCAACAACAAATAAATCAAATGGGTTGAGGTTAAGAAGTCATCAGCTTAGTATTGCGTTATCAATGTAGAATCATGGTATTCTGAACTGAATGTCTTGTGTGATTTTTTTTTTTTTTTCCCCTCTTTCTCCCATTTTCTTTTAGGAGTGTATCAACAGCAAGGTTATCCTACACAGCAGCCAGGTATGGCTCCGCCACACTATTTGCCCACTGTTCAAGTTCCTCAGGCACCACCTTACACTGAAGCTCCTCCATCTTATGCGGAGGTGAGTGACCTAGTTTGTATCAATCTTTACACAGATCATGGAGTAAGGCACTTTATAATGGCTCTTACCAGTCATTCCACTATATACGGTGTGTGCTACCTTTTGGTCAACAGTACAGTGAATTGCTGTATAGTTCAGAAACTTAACTACTGTCCCCCACCTAGGAGCAAATAGAGAGGCTGTGGTGAGAGAGTGCTTGACTGCAGAGTAAAATTGGGGTAGGAGGGGTGGGATTGGTCCATGGGAGTGATAATGTGTTAACGGCCAAATAATTAGCACAGATCTTTTTGTGTGTGTGTGTGTAATTTCACACCCCTGTTCTCCAAGCTCCTGAGCTGTCCCATCTCTCCACCCACTTTTGAATGCTCCCATCCTCGTAGGCAATAGCCACTATTTTTCTCCCATCCTACTCCATGCACCTCCAACTGATCCCAAACTCCCACACTCCATCCTCCTCAATAACTCAGTTAATTCAGAGACTAGGGTCCTGAACTTAAGGAAAGGTAACTTCGACGGTATGAGACGTGAATTGGCTAGGATAGACTGGCAAATGGTACTTAAAGGGTTGACTGGGGAATAGGCAATGGCAGACATTTAAAAAAATCACATGGATGAACTTCAACAATTGTACATCCCTGTCTGGCGTAAAAATAAAAGGGGGAAGATGGCTCAACCATGGCTGACAAGGGAAATTGAGGATAGTGTTAAATCCAAGGAAGAGGCATATAAATTGGCCAGAAAAAGCAGCAAATCTGAGGACTGGGAGAAATTTAGAATTCAGCAGAGGAGGACAAAGAGTTTAATTAGGAGGGGGAAAATAGAGTATGAAAGTAAGCTTGCACGGAACATAAAAACTGACTGCCAAAGCTTCTATAGATATGCGAAGAGAAAACGATTAGTGAAGACAAATGTAGGTCCCTTGAGTCAGAATCAGGTGAATTTATAATGGAGAACAAAGAAATGGCAAACCAATTGAACAAATACTTTGGTTCTGCCTTCACTAAGGAAGACACAAATAACCTTCCGGAAATACTAGGGGACAGGGTCTAGTGAGAAGGAGGAACTGAAGGAAATCCTTATTAGTCAGGAAATTGTGTTGGGGAAATTGATGGGATTGAAGGCCGATAGTCTGCACCCAGAGTACTTAAGGAAGTGGCCCTAGAAATAGTGGATGCATTGGTGGTCATTTTCCAACACTCCATAGACTCTGGATCAGTTCCTTTGGATTGGAGGGTAGCTAATGCAACCCCACTTTTTATTTAAAAAAAAAAAAGGAGGGAGAGAGAAAATGGGTAATTGTAGACCGGTTAACCTGACATCAGTAGTGGGGAAAATGTTGGAATCAATTATTAAAGATGTAATAGCAGCATTTGGAAAGCAGTGACAGGATCAGTCCAAGTCAGCATGGATTTATGAAAGGGAAATCATGCTTGACAAATCTTCTAGAATTTTTTGAGGATGTAACTAGTAGAGTGGACAAGTGGATGTGATGTATTTGGACTTTGAAAAGGCTTTTGACAAGATCCCACACAAGAGATTAGTGTGCAAAATTAAAGCACATGGTATTGGGGGTAATGTATTGATGTGGATAGAGAACTGGTTGGCAGACAGGAAGCAAAGAGTAGGAATAAACGGGTCCTTTTCAGAATGGCAGGCAGTGACTAGTGGGGTACCGTAAGGTTCAGTGCTGGGACCCCAGCTATTTGCAATATACACTAATCATTTTGAATGAAGGAATTGAATGTAATATCTCTAAGTTTGCAGATGACACTAAGCTGGGTGACAGTGTAAGCTGTGAGGAGGATGCCAAGAGGCTGCAGGGTGACTTGGACAGATTAGGTGAGTGGGCAAATGCATGGTAGATGCAGTATAGTGTAGATAAATGTGAGGTTATCTACTTTGGTGGCAAAAACAGGAAGACAGAATATTATCTGAATGGTGACCGATTAGGAAAAGGGGGGGTGCAACGAGACCTGGGTGTTGTGGTACATCAGTCATTTGAAGGTTGGCATACGGGTACAGCAGGCAGTGAAGAAGGAAAATGGCATGTTGACCTTCATAGCGAGAGGATTTGAGTATAGGAGCAGGGAGGTCTTACTGCAGTGGTACAGGGCCTTGGTGAGATCACACCTTGAATATTGTGTGCAGTTTTGGTCTCCTAATCTGAGGAAAGACATTCTTGCTATTGAGGGAGTACAGCGAAGGTTCACCAGACTGATTACTGGAATGGCAGGACTGACGTATGAAGAAAGACTGGATCGACTAGGCTTATATTCACTGGAATTTAGAAGAATGAGAGGGGATCTCAGAAACATATAAAATTCTGACGGGACTGGACAGGTTAGATGCAGGAAGAATATTCCTGATGTTGGGGAAGTCCAGAACCAGGGGTCACAGTCTAAGGTTAAGGGGTAAGCCATTTAGGACCGAGATGAGGAGAAACTTCTTCACTTAGAGTTGTGGGCATGTGGAATTCTCTACCACAGAAAGTTGTTGAGGCCAATTCGTTAGATATTTCAAACGGGAGTTAGATGTGGCCCTTGCGGCCAAGGGGACTAAGGGGTATGGAGAGAAAGCAGGAATGGAGTACTGAAGTTGCATGATTAGTCATGATCATATTGAATGGTGGTGTGGGCTCGAAGGGCCGAATGGCCTACTCCTGCACCTACTTTCTATGTTTCTATAACTCCCAGGTTGAGCTGAGATTTCAATATCTAGCATGTGCGCATTTTCCACAAGAGGCAGGGGAGTGGGAGGTAAGTTAGGTACCATTTTGTTTCTTGTTATGTGACTTGCCCCTTTTTAGTTGTAGTAGTTGGAATATTGGCCAAGTCACAAGGAGAACTGCCCTGCTCTTTGACTACAGCTATGCGATCCTGAGTAGGCAGACAGGGCCTCAGTTTAACACCTCCAGCAGTGCAGCACTGGCTCAGAAGTGTGCTCAAGTCTCTGGAGTGGGGACTGAACCAACAGCCTTCTGACTTGAGCATGTGTGCTATCAGTGACTCAAGCTGATCGGTACTATTTCAGTGCTCAGTAATTGGTGGCTTTGTGAGGGAATCCAGTTCTCTCTGCTTGATGCTTGAGGTCTCTCTGAGCTTAACGAGCCTTGCAGTTTTTTTTCTGAGGGTTAGGTGTTTATTGCCATGAGAGTACTGCTTTGGCACTTTTCTGTAGCAATTCTAGGAGCACTCAATATCCAAGATGAATTGGGCTAACCGGTTGTACATTATTTAGAATTTGTGCTTACTTAGGAGGGAGAAGTTGAGGCATCAGTGTTGAGGGGAGTGGGGGGAGGTGATAAATTGTCCAGCATTCACCAGGTGATCACATTTGCAGTCCTAGTGCAGTCAGACTACATTAGGTATTTGTGTAGGTTGAAGTACAAGGTAAACTCACTCATTTTGGGAACAAGCATTTATCTTCGAGACCTAGGGCCCGAATTTGGTCAAGGCCTCCGCCCGCCCAAAGTGCTGTTGAGGTACCTGACTGTACTTTCGGCGGGATATTCATGAAGAAGGTCCCTCAAAGGTAGGCGGGTGGCAAATGAGGGACTCACGCCGCCAATCTGGGTGGCAGCCGGTGGGAGCTCCCATTCTCGGTGGCAGAAGCGCTTGCCGCCGAGGCTGGAGTCGGGTCCACGGAGGGTTGAAGACCTAAAAATAAAAATCAATAACAAAAAAATAAATAAACTATCGGAAGACCTTCAGGGGACCCCATCAAGGTAAGTCGCTGTGGAAAAACCAATTTAAAAAAAAAAAAATAATGTTCACTAACCTTTTTTCAACGATATTCATACTTGCCCGTCGGGGACAGACCAGCCTCCAGCCAGCGGTCCGCCCCCGTTCTGGCGCCGACTCCCGCCGCATCAATATGGGAGTTTGGCGAGCGGGAGGTCAGTTGCGCTACTCGGCCGTCCGCTGACGTCAGAGGGCGGTTCCTGGCGGCACGCTCCTCCTGCCTGCTCCAGGCCATGTCGAAAGTGGCACTGGGCGGATCTGCAAGAGCAATGTCGGCGGCAGTGGGCGGTGAGTTGATGAATTTCGGCCCCCTAGATTACTGCATTACACTATGTCAACAAGCAATTTATGTAATAGTTAGGGGTAGGGTGCCAGTTCTCCTCCAACCCCCATTGTCATTACGCCCTCCATATGGGGAGATTGAGTGCTGGGAAGGTCATTGTGGAAAATGAAGCGGCATCTTCCATGATCTTACTAAATGGCGGAGCAGGCTGGAGGGGCCAAATGGCCTACTCCTATTATTATGTTCATATCTTTATTCAGCATAGACAATGTGGATCTTAGTGGCCCTGTTGGTCTACCTGGGTGTCTCTGCACAAACCAGTACATCGTCGCTCCTATGCTTTTGATCTATTTAGTTGTGGAAGAGCTTGGTGTGTTCTATGGTGGGTGGGTGGGCGGGCGGAGACAGTTTCTTGCAAAAAGGCAACATCTGTTTGTTTTCCCTTCAAGTGGATTTTTTTCTCTTCATTGAATGTTTGAGTCCCCTGATGTTCAAAGATATTATTTTGATCTCTGCCATATTGAGAGAAGATTTTACTTGGGACAGTATGGTCATGCCATGTGGATTTATGAAAAACTTGGGACTCTTATTCTTGAAAGGAGGCAGATAAGAGGGGCCGACAGAGATTACATTACAACAGTGACTACTCTTCAAAAGTACTTCATTGGCTGTAAAGTGCTTTGGGACGTCCTGAGGTCATGAAAGCACTACATAAATGCAAGTCCTCTTTTTCTTTCTATACCAAATGGAACAGAAAAGGTCAATCCTGAGCACTATTTCAAGTTGAACCTCAACTGCAGGATAAGGGGATACAAGTACAAACTGGTAAAAGGCAAGTTCATGACTGATGTCAGGATGTATGTGTTTACAAAGAATTTTCAATACCTGACATGGTGTCTGGGTTGGAGAGTATTGGCAAAGACTCCTGAGGCATTCATGAGGCAGTTGAGTGCTGTAGTGGGAGAATCATAGGTTTCCATGGAAGGATGGACTGAATGGCCACTCATCTGTACTTGTACATAGCCCAAAAGGCAAGTATCTCGTATCTAGTCAAGACATCCATGGGATCGGTAAAGTTGCTGAAAGTCCCCAGCTGTTGACTTTCATGTATTAATTGCCTTTAGTTGTATTGTACACCAGTTTTATTCCATTACAGGTGGGACATTGTCACAACGTGTTGGCTTGGCCTGGGAGGCTGAGGTCAACTGGGGATGGCAGGGTCTCTCTCTGCGTGGTCTTGTTATCCACTGTGGCAGCATTGCTGCATCATTAGCATAGTTATGTTTTTGACAGGTTAACACTTTTTTCCCCCCTCAGTAGGATGTCCTGGGTTTGTCTAGAACTCTTGAGGGTGTTGCTGGGTTGGGATGAGGTGGGACAGATGTCCTCTACATGTTGCGATGAGGCCCTTGTGTTGGGATGGAAGACCTGACTGTTTTGGGGGGGGGGTTTTAAAGTGTGTTGGGGGAATCTTCAGTCAAGAATTTTAGCTTGGTGTGGTACAGCAATCTACCTTGGATGACTTGGATCCAGGTGGTCGTGTTGATGTTATCAAAGGCCTTGCACCTTTTGTAATCGATATGGCGAGAGATCAATCAAAATAAGATGCAACAACTCTAAGCACAATTCTACCTCTGCTATAACAGAGCTGATGTACTTTTTTGGATCAGAAGCTGTGGACTCTGTATAAGTGCATTGGGGCAGTTTGGAACGGTGGAAATGATGAATGTTCTATTTTGGGTCTGTTCTGCTGTTGAGATCCACCAAAATGTTCTGGATAGAGAGACACCCCCCCCCCCCCCTGCCTTGCTCCTTAGGAACTCCACAGGTGCATATGTTGCAACACACTTATTGAGGTTGTCTTTCTTTTTTGCAGCTATCTCCTGGTTTCTGGTAGTGCACTTGGCTCCAGTTGGTTTCTGTCATGTAACTGAAATGAGCCTTTAGCTTATCTAAGTGAGGGTCCTGTATTTGCTGGGAGTTGTTCATATTTTCTTGAAGTGGGGGGGAAAAAGAGGTTTGTAGATTGTTTTACTTGGTTGGGGAAATGGGTGGCTACCTGTAAGAGGAGTATTCGGGGTAGCCCACAGCTGTTCCACGGTCAGATAAAAAAGCTGTACTGATGGAGTTACACTCTTGGGCTGAAGATTGCTAAGATTCATTGTTGGAGGCAGAGGACCTTTTGCCAGCAGATCTTTTGCCTCCCATTGGTCCTGCTGGCATTCTTTCAAACAGTGCTGTGTGCTGATCCCATCAGCAGTGTCGATTTTCTCCTTTTTTACTCCAGGGCTGTGGCATGGTGGGGATGAGGAAAGACTTTTGGGCTGTGATCTTCTATTTGAGAATAGGTTCTTTGAATCTTTCTCCCCCTTTCCCCCTCCCCACCATTTTTATAAAAAGTATAGATGCGTGGTCAGAACACAGTCTTGTATTCAATGTCGCACGCTGTAAAATAAATTAAGTGTCCCAATATTTTCCTTATCCAATTGAAGGTATTATTTTTAGGATATGCCGTCAAGTCTAGCCTTTTGTCCAATCTGTATGTAATTTACGTCGCAGTATTTTCAGTGATTTGGAATGTGTCGGCTGTGGTTCCTAGCTCTATCATTACTCGCGAACTGACATTCCTCTCTTTTTGCTAAAAACAGGAAAGCGTGTTTTTCTCCTGATGAGTCATAAAATTGCAGGAGCTTGTGGCTTTCAAATGTGGTTTGTGAGGATGTGATTTTTGTTACTGACCATGAAAACTTAGTCCTGACTTGCAATGCACCTGCAATAATCAGTTAACACTTGTCAAACCACTATACATGTCAAAGTTCAATGATCCGATACAATTATTAGAGAAAATGTCTGAATGCTAATAGACGGAAAAGCTGATTTGACAACCAGGCCCTGCAGTTTCTGCTAAGTACAGTAATGGAGTGACGCACGCACATGTTGAGGGGGAGGCCAGCTCCTGAGCATGCAAAGATGCATCATAATATGCTGGTACAGCTTAATGCTGTCTCCTCCACTGAGACTTGGCATGAGATCCTGAAGGTGCACTACTTGGAAGAGTAGAAAGGTAAGGCATGACTATTACTGTAAAAGCAATGCAGGGCATGTGTAGGCATGAAGCAAAGTAGCACTGTAGTTGTAAGAGATAAATGCAGAATGGTTGGAGAAATGTTAGCAAAGATGTAATAAATATTAGAAGTGGAAATAGTTGGCTTATACAAACTATATTATAGGCACTGTGATGGGAGAGAATCTACCGCAGAAAGGAATGTCTTTGGTCTAATCACCGTGTGCTAATTCTGCAGTAGAGATCACTGCCCCTTCTGTGCAATGCATTACCATGAGCATGCTGAGATGACCTCGCCTGATTTTGCGAGGTCAGGTCATTTATAAAAAAAAAATTACAACACAGAAGCAGTCCAACCAGTCCATATTGGTGTTTATCTTCCACATGAGAAGTGGTCCTAATCCCATGTGTCCACCCTGTTCACTTTCCCCATCCACACCCTGTCCTTCAACCACCTATCTAATTTATAAAAATGTTGATCTGGTGTCTGTTTGACTCATTTACTCCAGTAGTACATTCAACAACCTCACAACACTTGGTATTTTTTAATAAAAGTGAACATGCTTTCTGCACACTGGCCCAGATGCTGATGGATGTGAAGGGATATTCGGTGAGACGATTTAAAGGGGCTGCCACTTGCTGGCAAAACTTAAAAGGTGTGATGGGGGCAAAAATTCTTCCAACCATTCAAAATTTAAAAAAAAAAACATTTGTCAGCCTTTCTAAAGGCTGCATGGTTTGGGAGGGAGGGGAAGGAAGAGAGAAGTGACATACCAAAAGCAAGAGAAGGCTAACGCAACGTCGAGGCATGATATGAAATCTGTGGGCAAAGTGTCAGAGCAGTGTCCCATCTGTTCTTTTCCCCAAAATATCCTACTTCATATTTGTATATGTTGAATGGCATTTGCCTCATTCCTGTCGGGTGTGGGACAGGGTGGCTGACTACTGAGATAACCTCTGATGGCTGTCCCTGTGGATCTAGGTGAGCCAGGTGGCACAGCATAGTAAGCCTGAGCCGCTGCTCCTTCATCCTACCCAGGTAGCTGGCTCCTTTGTGGTACATGCATTGCCTGGGATAGTACTTGCTCTAAATTGAGTGCTTTGTATATTCTCTATGCTCCTGGGACGTTGTCACCTTTTCCACCACCACCATGATGTACTTCTGATTCTTTCTAAAAAGGAAACTTCTCTGTAGTATTTATTTCTCTCAATGCTGTGGTGATAGTTTAACTTCTTCCCCTTTTGTTAAACTTACTAATGCTTAACAAAGGGGAAGATGTTGAGGTATCAACCTTTCTTCCACTACTTTACATCCAGCAGATCTGAGTCATTTCCATAACCGGTTCCCTTTTTATGCCGACACATTGTTAGCCTGACTCACAACTCCCTACCAGGAGAACCAGCTAAATGTAATGAGCAGTCGACATTCTATTCTTGTTAACACGGAATGTCAACCCAGTATTGAGACTAACTCTTCACTCCTCTCTAGATGCCAGGTCTGACTGGAATACAATGTGACTCCGCAGCTGTGAAATGCTCTACAAGTTCTTCATTATTGACTTTCCGCAGGTCTTAACTAACATTTTATTTCTCCGTTTTTACTAGACGTTGCTGTGTCTCGTTTTCTCAGGGAGGAAAACCCAGTATCAGTGTTGAACACAGATGAATCCTCCATGCCATTCCACCAGTTTCACTTTTCACTAAGATTAGTGAACATAGTAGCTGAAGATGTATATTCTAGCTCCGAGGTTCCCAAACTTTGCTGAGCCTCCTCTTTTGAAGTTTCATGTCCCATGTGCACCCCTTTCACCATTCTAAGAAACACCAGATGGAGCTTTCAGCTTCCACGCCATCATTGCTGGACTTCCAATGGAAAGGGAAATTGGGCTAGGTGTATAGCGAGCAGCCGATAACCTACCCGCCTGTTTTGAGCCCTCACCAAAGTTGAAAGGTCTACAAGAAGATTGTATTTCCACGCTAATATCATGTATGCAGTGTCAACCCGATATCTGTAATATAACACCAGAATCAGATGAGGCTTAATCTGTGGGATGGTAGTTATGGCACACTAAAATGGGCATTATTAGTAAAAAGTAAGCCTTTCCTGTAATAAAGATTGCCAAGACTTGGCTGAGAATCTAGGCCCTATATCTAACTGTACCAGAAAAAAAAACTGTGGATGCTGGAAACCTGAAATAAAAACAGAAAATGCTGGAAATACTCAGTGGGTCAGGCAGCATCTGTGGAGAGAGAAACTGAGTTAATGTTTCAGGTTAATGGCTTTTTGTAAGAACTGGAAAAGGTTCGAGCTGTGGCAGATTTTAAGCAAGTACAGAGCAGCTTCTGGTCACTTGTCATTTTAGTTCTCTGCCCCACTTTCACTCTAACCTCTCTCCTCTGCCTCCGACACTGTTCCAATGCAGCTCAACATTGAGCAACAGCACCTCATCTTTCTATTAGGCACTTAACAGCTTTCTGGACTCGACATTGAGTTCAACAGTTTCATATCATAACCCCAACCCCTATATTTTTGGTCAACAGCTGTTGCTAATGATTGTGACCCCATTACACCTCCTCTCGACCCATCTTTTGTTTCTTTACTTGACCCATTACCATCTCCTTTTGCTTGCACCATCATTCCTTTTGTCATTTAATCACTTCTGCCTTCCACCCCATCGTTTTTTCCTCCGTACTTGTTTAAAACCTGTTAATCGCTAACCTTTTCCAGTTCATCGGTCATCAACCTGAAACGTGACTGTTTCTCTGCTCTTGATGCTTCCTGACCTGCTGAGTATTTACAGCATTTTCAGTTTTTATTACAGCTGGTTATTAGTATTAAGTAGTCCCTCCTATCGAGCATGACTTGCTTCCATACCAAAAAGGAATGAATTCACCGGTGTTTCAATGAGGGACCTGACTTTCTAGGTTTCGAACTACACGTTGAAGGGTGGAAGATGCCTGTGCGTGGATTTTTTTTAAACGTGGGGTGGCCGTTGCATGCCAGCCACCACACGGGCTTGACAGAGCTAGGTCTTGATCCAGTGGCAAGGGTTAACCAAGACGACTGGAGACCAAGCTCTGCTGCATGGATCTAGTGGGCACACATGCTCCTACTGTCCATAGATTGCAGTGTGGACTGGCCTGTGCTGCCCTTGGTCCCTCGCCTCTCCTGGGCCCTGATCTCTCACCGCTCCTCCGCATTTTCATTATGGTTGTGTTTGCTGACCCACTTTGATGCAAATAAAAGAAAAACTGATTCTTCAGGTAGAGGGACGACAATGCTCACCCAACACTTTACCTGGAATGTGTATTTTGATCCAGTCATTGTCAGGCAGGCTACAGAGACTGCACAGCACTAACACTCGAGCGTTCTGATAATACTTGATATGAACACTACCGATTTCAGAGAACGCACAGTGCTAACGCTACAGATTTTAATGAAAGCACAGCGCTGACAGTCTGGAGTGCTAAACACGCACAGCGCTAATGCAACCGATTTCAGAGAATGCACAGCGCTAACAATCGAGTGCTAAACACGCACAGCGCTAAGGCTACCGATTTCAGCGAATGCACAGCGCTAAGGCTACCGATTTCAGAGAATGCACAGCGCTAACAATCGAGTGCTAAACATGCACCGCTAAGGCTACCGATTTCAGCGAATGCACAGCGCTAAGGCTACCGATTTCAGAGAATGCACAGCGCTAACAATCGAGTGCTAAACACGCACAGCGCTAAGGCTACCAATTTCAGCGAATGCACAGCGCTAAGGCTACCGATTTCAGAGAATGCACAGCGCTAACAATCGAGTGCTAAACATGCACAGCGCTAAGGCTACCGATTTCAGCGAATGCACAGCGCTAAGGCTACCGATTTCAGAGAATGCACAGCGCTAACAATCGAGTGCTAAACACGCACAGCGCTAAGGCTACCAATTTCAGCGAATGCACAGCGCTAAGGCTACCGATTTCGGAGAATGCACAGCGCTAACAATCGAGTGCTAAACATGCACAGCGCTAAGGCTACCGATTTCAGCGAATGCACAGCGCTAATGCAACCGATTTCAGCAAATGCACAGCGCTAACAATCGAGCGCTAAACATGCACAGCGCTAAGGCTACCAATTTCAGTGAATGCACAGCGCTAAGGCTACCGATTTCAGTGAATGCACAGCGCTAAGGCTACCGATTTCAGAGAATGCACAGCGCTAACAATCGAGTGCTAAACATGCACAGTGCTAAGGCTACCGATTTCAGCGAATGCACAGCGCTAAGGCTACCGATTTCAGCGAATGCACAGCGCTAACAGTCTGGAGTGCTCAACACGTACAGCGCTAACACTATTGGTTGCAATTAAGGGATAGCGCGAATACTGCCGATTTCAGTGAAGGCGCTGCCCTGACACTCTGGAGTTCTGAGCATGCACAGCGCTAATCGTCTGGAGTTGTGAGAACACACACCACTAACATTGTAGAGTACTGATAATGCACAGCATTAGCTATGCTGTCCAAGTGCTAATATTAGAGGTAATAACATGTAGTACTTGCTGTAAACAAACCAACACTGTTGATGCTAACACAGATGGACATTGAAAGCATGTATCTACTTTGCTGATGAACAGAGTGGTATCATTTCTTGTTTCTCTAAGTAGAGAATGCTGCTGAAATGTGTTAAATCAGCCCCAACTGTCATTAGGCAGTATGGGCACACTCCTACATTAAGAGAATATGCAAGGCAGAATTTGTGGCAAGGTGGACAGAACATCATCTTGCCAGCTCTTGCATTTCAGGCACAATTATTCAGAGAGCCTTCACATGGCGACAATGAAAACTTGCATTTATATAGTGCTTTTAATGTAGTAAAATGTTCCAAGGTGCTTCACAGGAGTGTTATAGACAAAAATGGACACCGAGCCAAAGAAAGAGGTACTCTTGATATGTGATTTAAAAACTTGGTTGCAGAGGTAGGTTTTAAGAAGCAAAAGAGGAGACTGAGAGGGTAGCTACTTCCTGGTTTATGGCTGACTAAACCGACAAGCAGCTGAATGAAGTAATTATGAGGACTGGCAAGTTAGGCCTCACTCTCTAGAGGGCTGCATGGCACCAATTTGTGCCAGTCGTTGTGAACCTGGGGTCACGCATGACTCAGGATCAACATGATCTGTCAAAACTCCCCCTTCTGCTGGGGAAGTGAGGCCTCCACATTGAGCAGCCTCCCTCGCTTTGACTCTGAAGACACTCCACGCCAGGCCAACCCAGCAATTGACTTGCGGGCCCCCTTCATATATGACCCCATGAACGGGTGCCGCAAGATCATGCAGGGTGCTGAAGCCGCTTCTCTGGAGCTGAATTTGACAAATCCACAACATTGACTATTTTGCATAATTTGACTTGCAAGTTTGGTTTAGTGAGGTCCCATGTCATTCAGCGAGACTCGGTGAGGGTGACGTCATTGCAAGTCACATCTCTAGCGAAGTCATAGCTTTTTAGCATACACTGAGTGTGACGCCATCGGGTGTCCAGGGGTAGGCTTGGTGACATCATCGGGTATCCCGATGCAGACTCGGTGATATCATCCGGTGTCCCGGTGCAGACGTGGTGACATCATTGGATATCCCGGCTCGGTGCTGTCATCGGGTGTCCCGGTGCAGACGCGGTGCTGTCATCGGGTGTCCCGGCGCAGGCTCGGTGATGTCATCAGGTGTCCTGGTGCCGGCTCGATGATGTCAACTGGATTTTTCTTTTACAGGTCCCGTCCAATTACTTCACTTGCCGAGCATGCCTTCTGAGAAATCAACTCGCTGCCATTCATGCTTCAGAGCGTGATACAGGTCTATGGCAGGGGGAGGGGAGAGAGATGGTTATCTTAGTTAAAGGAGAGGGGATGATGGAGAGGAAGAACGTGATCTAGGTCTCGGGGGCAAATGGATCACGTTGTTCCTCTTTCTCCCCCACCGTGCCCCACCCCCTGCTTTTAGACCTAGATTAGGTTTTCCCTCCCTGCTTGCTCCCTCCAGGCTCCAGCATCTCTTTCTTCCCCGCCCCATGTTCTGCTCCTTCAGGGCTCCTGTGCATATGCAGTCTGTGCCATACAATGAGCATGGGTGCCAGGATTGACTCGGAGAGGCGAAAACTGGAAGCTTCCATTCCCTGGCAATATGCACTCCAGATTATTGAATATACCCAACTCCTATTTGTCCAGACCCGGCAGCGTCTTTCCCACCTCCCCCAGCCCATGACCTAATCGTGCCGCCCAGTTTGGAAACCTTTGTTACAGCTGACATAACTTAAAATGTGAATTTGGTGGAATACACATTTTCTTCTGTGCTCCAGTTTGACCTACGTGTCTCAGCCACATATACCAAAATACTTTATCAAATAATTCATTGGATCTAAGTGTTAAGTTTCCCCCGAGATTACAGGAGTGACTATAATTGTTGCATTGCCCTTGGGTTTCAATCTCTGTCAAGCTATTCATTCAGTGTATTCTACTTTGCTTGGAGCCCAAGGGTCCTTGTATTGAAAACATTTTGTTTTGGTCAGACGGAGTTGGCTACAGTGGACTGGGAAAATAGATTAAAAGGTCAGACTAGCAGTGGCAGATATTTAAGGAGATATTTCATAATTCTCAACAAAGATATATTCTCGTGAGAAAGAAAGATTCTACGAGAAGGATGAACCATTCGTGGCTAACTGAAGTTATGGATGGTATCAAATTGAAAGAAAAGGCATACAATGTTGCGAAGATTAGTGGTAGGTTAGAAGATTGGGAAAATTTTAGAAACCAACAAAGGATGACTAAAAAAATAAGAGAGAGAAAATAGATTGAGAGTAAACTAGCAAGAAATATAAAAACAGACAGTGAGAGCTTCTACAAGTATATGAAAAGGAAGAGAGTAGCTAAAGTAAACTATAGGCCAGTTAACCTAATATCTGTCATTGGGAAAATGCTTGAAACCATTACTAAAGAAGTAGTAGCAAGACATTTAGAAAATCATAATACAATCAAGCAGAGTCAACATGGTTTTATGAAAGGGAAATAGTGTTTGACAAATTTATTCGAGTTCTTTGAGGATGTAACGAGCAGGATGGATAAAGGGGAACCAGTAGATGTCATGTATTTGGATTTCTAAAAGGCATTCGATAAGGTGTCACATAAGGTTACTATGTAAGATAAGAGCTCATAGTTAGCCAATCTTCGATCCATGCTAATATAACAAAAAACAGAGAATCTGGATAAATAGGTCATTTTCAAGTTGGCAAACTAACTAGTGGGGTGCCACAGGGATTAGTGCTGGGGCCGCAACTATTTACAATCTATATTAATGACTTGGATGAAGGGACCGAGTGTATTGTAGCCAAATTTTCTGACGATACAAAGAAAGGTGGGAATGTAAATTGTGAGGAGGACACAAAGAGTCTGCAAAGGGATATAGATAGGTTAAGTGAGTGGGTAAAAAATTGGCAGATGGAGTATAATGTGGGAAACTGTGAGGTTATCCACTTTGGTAGGAAGAATAGAAAAGCAAAATATTTGAACGGAGAGAGACTACAGAATGCTGCGGTACGGAGGGATCTGGGTGTCCTCGTACATGAAACACAGTTAGCATGCAGGTACAGCAAGTAATTAAGAAGGCAAATGGAATATTGGCTTTATTGCAAGGGGGATTGAGTATAAAAGTAGGGTAGTCTTGCTACATCTGTGAGACCGCACCTAGAGTACTGCATACAGTTTTGGTTTCCTTACTTAAGGAGGGATATACTTGCATTGGAGGCAGTTTAGAGAAGGTCCACTAGGTTGATTCCTGGGATGAAAAAGTTGTCTTATGAGAAAAGGTTGGGCCTGTACTCATTGGAGTTTAGAAGAATGAGGTGATCGTATTGAAATGTACAAGATTCTGAGGGGGCTTGACAGGGTAGATACAGAGAGGATGTTTCTCCTCATGGGGGAATCTGGAACTAGGGGACATAGTCCCAGATTAAGATTCGCCCAGTTAAGACCGAGATGAGAAGGAATTTCTTCTGAGGGCCGTGAATCTTCTCTAACTCCAGAGAGCTGTGGAAGCTGAGTCATTGAATATATTCAAGGTTGAGATAGACAGATTCTTGAACTATAGGGGAGTCAAGGGTTATGGGGAGCAGGCAGGGAATTGGAGTTGAGGCCAAGATCAGATCAGCCATGATCTTATTGAATGGCGGAGCAGGCTTGAGAGGCCGGCCTACTCCTGCTCCTATTTCTTATGTTCTTAACCTCGCCCCCCCCCCCCCCTCCCCTTCCCTGTTTCTCTTTCCCGCCAGCCCACCTCATCCACTAATGTCCCCATAATTACCAGTTGTACCAAAAAGACAAAATTGGTCAATTTTGATTTTAACTAGAAAACATTTTAATTTAGAGAATTGGTTATTCATTTTGTTAATGGCGGTGGCAGAGAATGGATGACTGATGATTTACTGTTCTATCGAAATGATCTATAGAATTGTGAACAGCTGGAAGTGAGAACTAATATTGTAATTTACTGTGGGGGTTCAGATGACATCACATCCAAGAGTGAAGCGTGAGTGGCTCATGAACATCACCAGAACTCTCAGATCAAATTACAGCCTTGTATTTCCCCATCTATAATTGCAGTACTCCATTATCACAATGGCAACTGTGCAATTAAATTACAGCTTCAGTTACATCGATTGATGACTCTGTTGGACGATAGACATAGAGAGGACCGAAAGGTCTAAAGCAGAATTCTAAGAGAATGAACAGGGGGAGAAACGCAAATGCTGGATATCTGAACTAAAAATAGAAAGTGCTGGACAGATCCATCTGTATTTGAAAAGAGGGGAAGACAAGTTAACATTTTAGTTGTAGACCCTTCACAAGAGACATATGAGCCCATTTATTTTTATAAATGTTGATGGGCCTGCTGAGTGTTCCCAGGGTTGTCTCTTGATTTCTGACAGAGCCGTAGACTGCGTTGTACTGTAAACATTTTAGACTTATTGTAAAATGATAATTGAATTTGTTTGCATCCCAGCTTCACCAACAGCCAAGATATGTCCAGGCTCCACTTAGCATGAGTGCTGGCTATCCAGGTGGTTTCTATGTGCCAGTCACAGCCCATATGCAAGTGGGTCCAGCTGGGGTAGGCATGCCCATGCGGTACTATGCAGTGCCACAAGTCTTCTCTCCATCCTCAACTGTGCTCATGGAAGGAGGGTATGATGCGGGTGCCAGGTTTGGGGCAGGCACTTCTCCTAATCTCCCAGTAAGTATTCTGAACAGCCGGCACTGTGTGTGCCACAGTATAACTCGTAACCATACCCAATGTGCTATCTATGATTTGTTAGTTTGAATTGAATGTATCTCAGATGGTTTTGTACATTTTTAGTTTGTGTATTGTGACACTGAAGCAATTGAAATAATAAAGCAACTGCATCATCTGAAATAGCTTTATTACTGTAATAATCCTAATCTATAACAATGGACACTAATTTACACCTCGATTCCACTTTCCCTACTGTCGCTGTCCCCATTCTGACCTATTTATTTTTTTCGAACATTTTAATACTGTTTCCTGCCTAACATACAAAATATTTGAGGAGACCATCAGACCCATGAATACTGATCCAATCTGTTTTATGGAGTAACCTTGTGCCCGACCCCCTCTAATCTATAGTAATGTTAACCCCTGGGGGAGGGAAAAAATTAATGGGGGAGAAACCTGTGGCCAGTTTCAGAACAAGCCTCTGAGAAATTCTTCCCTGATTTCCTTAGGCAATCAATCATTTTTCCAGGAAACCATGGTTATTCATGATACATCACTTGCTATAATTAACTAACTCCTCTTACCACCCCATATATTCCAATGCCTTTAGTAACAGGGCTAACTAGGATAAAAACAACCATCTCCATCTATCGGTTCCAAACCCCACTTTACCTCTGATACATTTCAAACATTTATTCATCACCCTCTTAAAATGTTTTAGAACATCCTACGTTTCTGTTGTCTCCCTGAGTAGGTTATTCCATGTTTACTATCCTCTGAAGAAATTCTGATAACGGTGTGCTTGCCTTTTATTGGCCTAGAGCTTATCTTAATATTGATAATTCTGGGATCCAGTTTATCTGTTCATTAAGAACATAAGAATTAGGAACAGGAGTAGGCCATCTAGCCCCTCGAGCCTGCTCCGCCATTCAACAAGATCATGGCTGATCTGGCCGTGGACTCGGCTCCACTTACCTGCCCGCTCCCCGTAACCCTTAATTCCCTTATTGGTTAAAAATCTATCTATTTGTGATTTGAACACACACAATGAGCTAGCCTCAACTGCTTCCTTGGACAGAGAATTCCACAGATTCACAACCCTCTGGGAGAAGAAATTCCCTCTCAACTTGGTTTTAAATTGGCTCCCCCGTATTTTGAGGCTGTGCCCCCTAGTTCTAGTCTCCCCGACCAGTGGAAACACCCTCTCTGCCTCTATCTTGTCTATCCCTTTCATTATCTTTAATGTTTCTATAAGATCACCCCTCATCCTTCTGAACTCCGAGTAAAGACCCAGTCTACTCAATCTATCATCATAAAGTAACCCCCTCATCTCTGGAATCAGCCTAGTGAATCGTCTCTGTACCCCCTCCAAAGCCAGTATATCCTTCCTTAAGTAAGGTGACCAAAACTGCATGCAGTAATCCAGGTGTGGCCTCACCAATACCCTGTACAGTTGCAGCAGGACCTCCCTGCTTTTGTACTCCATCCCTCTCGCAATGAAGGCCAACATTCCATTTGCCTACCTGATTACCTGCTGCACCTGCAAACTAACTTTTTGGGATTCATGCACAAGGACCCCAGGTCCCTCTGCACCGCAGCATGTTGTAATTTCTCCCCATTCAAATAATATTCCCTTTTACTGTTTTTTTTTTTCCAAGGTGGATGACCTCACACTTTCTGACATTGTATTCCATCTGCCAAACCTTAGCCCATTCGCTTAACCTATCTAAATCTCTTTGCAGCCTCTCTGTGTCCTCTACACGACCCGCTTTCCCACTAATCTTTGTGTCATCTGCAAATTTTGTTACACTACACTCTGTCCCCTCTTCCAGGTCATCTATGTATATTGTAAATAGTTGTGATCCCAGCACCGATCCCTGTGGCACACCACTAACCATGGATTTCCAACCCAAAAAGGACCCATTTATCCCGACTCTCTGCTTTCTGTTAGCCAGCCAATTCTCTATCCATGCTAATACATTTCCTCTGACTCCGCATACCTTTATCTTCTGCAGTAACCTTTTGTGTGGCACCTTATCGAATGCCTTTTGGAAATCTAAATACACCACATCCATCGGTACACCTCTATCCACCATGCTCGTTATATCCTCAAAGAATTCCAGTAAATTAGTTAAACATGATTTCTCCTTATTCATGAATCCATGTTGCGTCTGCTTGATTGCACTATTCCTATCTAGATGTCCCGCTATTTGTTCCTTAATGATAGCTTCAAGCATTTTCCCCACTACAGATGTTAAACTAACTGGCCTATAGTTACCTGCCTTTTGTCTGCCCCCTTTTTTAAACAGAGGCGTTACATTAGCTGCTTTCCAATCCGTTGGTACCTCCCCAGAGTCCAGAGAATTTTGGTAGATTATAACTAATGCATCTGCTATAACTTCCGCCATCTCTTTTAATACCCTGGGATGCATTTCATCAGGACCAGGGGACTTGTCTACCTTGAGTCCCAATAGCCTGTCCAGCACTTACCCCCCTAGTGATAGTGATTGTCTCAAGGTCCTCCCTTACCACATTCCTGTGACCAGCAATTTTTGGCATGGTTTTTGTGTCTTCCACTGTGAAGACCGAAGCAAAATAATTGTTTAAGGTCTCAGCCATTTCCACATTTCCCATTATTAAATCCCCCTTCTCATCTTCTAAGGGACCAACATTTACTTTAGTCACTCTTTTCCGTTTTATCTTTCCCTTGAAGATTTTAAATATCTCAAAGTTCACTCTAACCTACTTTTTTCCCGATGTAAGCCTCATTGCTGAGGTGCCCAATTCCATTGATTTAGTTGCTTTTAAGGCCATGATGTTCTCTTGTGGTATGGTGCCCAGAACTGTACGTAGTACTCAAGCTAGGGTTGGACGAGTGCTCTGTACAAGCTAGCCATCGTATACTGGAATTTGTGCTCTGTCCCTCGAGCTACCATGTTTGCCTTTTTCATGACTGCCGCACATTGTGCTAAAAAGCTCGATTTTCCCCCCCCCTGCTGTGTCATTCCCTGTAGAATGTTCCATTTACTTTGTACAATCACTCTTTGTTTCCTTTCCCCATATGTTTCGTGTGTCAAAACACAGAATGGAATACTGACATGAGCAAACTTGTTTGCAGCCTGCAGAACAGCAGCATCCCTAGACAAGTAAACACCTCTGTGTTGCGTAAACTTTTCATCCCGAATTGCTGCCTTGTAGGATCAATTTCTTAAAAAAATTACATCACAGAAAGAGGCCTTTCGGCCCATCGTGTCCGTGCTGGTCGAAAAAGAGCTACCCAGCCTAATCCCACCTTCCAGCACTAAGTGCGTAGCCCTGTAGATTACAGCACTTTAAGTACACATCCAAGTACTTTTTAAATGTGGTGAGGGTTTCTGCCTCTACCACCCTTTTCAGGCAGTGAGTTCCAGACCCTCTCCACCCTCTGGGTGAATACATTTCCCCTCAAATCCCCTCTAATCCTTCTACCAACTACTTTAAATCTATGCCCCCTGGTTATTGAACCCTCTGCTAAGGGAAATAGGTCCTTCCTATTTGACTCCCATTATATTTATAAGCCATTTTACCTTGAAGCCCAGATCATAGGACAGCAGGCTAAGTGCACTGTGCTCTTGCATTTACATAGGCCAAGTGCAGCGGGTCTCCGTATGGACTGGTTGCAAACCTACTCCTGCCAATTGTGCGTATGGCTGACTGGCCAGTGCACACGTGTGAAGGCCTGGATCTTTGCAATTTCCTTGCGGCCACCAGCCTTACTTGGCCTAATAAAGTGGCATCACGTACAAACAGCTCAATTATCTATTAAATGGCTCGTGACGCAATATCATGTGCCTACTCTGAGCAAAGACACTGGCCAAAGTGTCACCCTGTGCACGTGCAGAATGTTTGGAACCCTCCAGAAGACTGGCTGTACTTTTACCAAACTTAAACGCGGGCGATTGACTCAGTTGGCTTGCTGTCCCGAGACCTGTTCATTCTCAACCTCTGCTCCCCTACCCAGTTGATTTAGTTCCCATTTGCCAATGAAAACAAGGAACTTTTCTAGTTTTTAATATTCTGGAGAGGAGAAAATTGGAGAGAAAACTAGCGAAACAAACTGCAATGTATGCTGGTTAAGTTGAAATATGTGCTTGGGTTATCTGCTTTTTAATCACAGGATTCAGTTGTACCACAGTGTTGGTTAACCTTAAAAACACCTTTTTATTTTTCTCTCTTTCTCTTAATTTAGCCTCCTCCACCTGGTTGTCCTCCCAATGCAGCTCAAATACAAGCCATGCAGGGTGGTAATGTCATCGTGACCCAGAGAAAGGGCAACTGGCTTTCCGGTGGCTCAGATGGTGGTTACACAATCTGGTAATCAGATGAAAGCCTGAGCGAGAACATGCTATGGAAGGAACCATTAACCTTACAGTTTGTTTAGACAAATAATGGACGTATCTTGGTAACTAAGCCTCTTAGCATCTTTAAAAGCTTTTTCTTCGAGCATTGAATTTAAAATTGTAGTAGTGTACCTGTGCAGCAGGGGTAAATGCTCATAAAACAAAACTTGAGTGAATTAAAAAAAAAAAAAAAAAAAATGTTTTGGTTTGTGCCTTTTAAGTTTCATCATAGTTAAAACGAAAAACAAAAAAAACTAGGCAATCGAGAAGTGACATTTGTTGATTTAAGAGGATTAGAAATTAAAATTTACCAACCAAATAACACTTCAGGATCACAGACTGTTTGCTGTGTCTCTGACCCTTTTCCGTACTGATTTGGCCTTTGAAGCACAAAAGTGTGTGCATGTGTGTGCCATATAACCTCTGCACAAGGAATTTTTATGTATATTGCTGTTTAATATGAGAAATATACAAAGCCATAAGATGTTTTTCATTTTAGTAAAAAATTGCAATTTTGGTGGATACCAATGCAGTCCTCAAAGGGTTAATTGTGCCAATTTCTGTGATCTGCGAAAGGGAAAGTCTGCGCTTTTTCACTTGTTGCTATATGCACCTGAAACCTCTTGAACTGTCTGCGCAAATAAATGTTTTCCTCTTGTAAGGAGAGGCGCTCGTTTCTTTTCCACTGTGGCTATGTTCTGATGGATCACTTCGTGCTCTTTTGCTGTCTGATCTGTCCAGAGCACCACAATTTATAAAAAAAAAGAAAAAATATTTTTCTAGTCCACTGATTTGTTAATGCTCATGGCACAGTGCATGTGGCTGCAATCTCCAGTGTCTGGATCAGTACCTAAAATGGTTAGTTTCCAGACTGAATTATCACAGGATGAGGCTAATCCTCTGCCTATCTCTTGGCTTTGTCTGGATAGCAAATTTTAATTTGTGCTTCAAACCTGAGGAGGGCAGTGTTGGCCAATCATTTCCAAACTTATGGTGTGAATTACTGATTTGTATTTGCTATCAGAGTCAAAGCAAAAATTCTGTTTCATTCTTCTGGCCATCTTGTGGCCAACTTTTGGATGGGAAATGACTATCTTAGCAAAAGGACCATAAGATCTACAATAGAGCAGTCATCGTGTTGGGTAACATTCCAATCCTGCTTGCATTAGTCTGCACAATGTTTCATCTGTCCTGGATAAGGTTAGACTTTTCTTTTGGCAAAGTTAAGTTGCCCACCAAGTTTCACCCCAGTTCACGAGACTGATTGTATCCAACCTCAGCCTGGTCATTTTGTACGGTCAGTTGAACACCGGAAATGTCAAGTTTCCTGTGTTACAGAAATGTAATCCTGAAGGATCAGACTGTTGGCACCCACAATGTAAATTGTATTGGATAAATGTATTAAAAAATGCACAACTTTAACATAGCATGGACTCTTGGTATTTAATAGGCTGATATGCACAAGGCCATTCGGTTTAAAATGGTCGTTGGTTTGGGCAGAAATGGCAGTGCTATTTATTGGCAGCCGATGAACAGTGCATCATTACTTGGCTTCTTGCACAATTCGTTCAAAGTTTTTTGAAGTTTCTTTTGTAGTCCTTTTCATATATAGTCCTTCTAGTTTTAAGTTTTCTCAGCTAATCTATTTAGCACTTTTATTAAAAAAAATACCTGATTTTAACTGTCCTACCCAATTTGACTCTGAAAACAAACCTGTAACATCAGAGTTAGGTCGCTTAATTACATTTTAAAACTGGACTGATTCGCTGTAAATATACAGGGATACCTATAAAAATGGACAATTATTGAGAGACCCAAATAGCTTGCATAGTAAAATCTGCAAGATGCACTCTGAAACCACGGACACTCGCAAATTCCGAAATACAGACAGCTTTCAATGCCCCAAGCCTTTTTACAATTTAAAACACGGGACGCGCAGCTCAGTGCCAGGTGGCAGCGGATGAAAGAATTGGCTTTTGTGCCATAGGCAGTTCTTTACCCAGAATCCAGAGCGGCAGAGAAACTGCTCAATCCCTGGATTGGATACTTGCACGGAGAGAGCGGTTTCTCTGCCGCTATGGATGCTGGATAAAGAATTGCACAAAAGCCTGTAACTCCACTGCATCTCACTCCACCAACGTTCCCTCAAAGTTGTGCAACCCGGGCCTGGCTTTCCCAAAGTGAAATTTCCCGCATGCGCAAAACTTCGAATGGGTTGCGCACCCCAAAACAAATTAGGGGGGAACATTGCACTCCGCCATTTGTCAACCAACCCCCAGCACTTCAAACATTAGGAGCTGCTGCACACGGAGGGAGGGCTGGAGTGCTTGGGAGATCCCAGCGAAATTGGGGGTGGTGGGGGGATTAACATCCTGCAGACCACCCCCAATTTCGCTGGGATTTCCCAGGCACTCCAGCCACACAGCAGCCGCCTTGTCCTGTGCAGGTTGCCAACGTAGCAGATCTCTGGATCAGGCATCCCTTCAATAGAAAAGGACCTCGGGATGGCAATGAACTAGGAAACCCAGTAAACTGAAAACTAACAAGTCCTATCCCCCTGGCAGGGCTCCAGAATTTGACCCGATCCCAGGTGAGGGAGTAAAAAGGAATGCTGCAGGAGATGCAACCATTTGCGGAATATTTGGCTCACCGGTTTATTTTCTCGGCCGTTTGGTGCAGCCCTGCCTATAGCACTCTCACCAGCCTCCCGAATCAAGGAAAGCGCATGCAAACAGCGAGAGGGGTTGTTCTTTCCTGACTCATCGTAGCGTCCATACACTCAGCGGCTGCTGGCTGTCTCCTGACCCTGCCATCATCGTCTTTCCCTCGGCTTCTGATGGTGGATCCAGTTCTTTGAGGGACCTTGGCTTTGAGAGGGGCTGTCCCAGGTCTCTGTCTGCTGCTCTATAAAGTGATGGACAGGCCTGTGAGTCCCTGTCAGTCAGCCTTCCTGCAGACGCACTGCTCAGCCAGAAAACGACACCTTCAGTCTTACACATAATGCGGCCTGTTGTGCTTTCACGCTCCCAAATGTTCTCTCAACATTTTGGAAGCTTCAATATACTGGCACAACCTGTCATGATATTTCCCCCATTGGCCTGTGACTGCCCTACGGCTGGTAAGTAGAACTGAGAAACGCTGAAGTTGCACTCTGCTCCAAGTGACAGCGCTTTGCAATGAAACAGGGATTGAGACTGCAAAATTGCGAAGTGAGCAGAGCTGAACGCTGGAGTGTGGGAGGGGGATTCTGCAGCTGACTGGGCGCTGACCATCATCTTGGCTGTTGGGGAAAATTTTACAGTACAGACATCATTATGAAAAAAGCTAAACCTGCAAAAAAAAGGACAGCTGATGCCAGTCACTAAGGTGCCCATAATTTACAGGTTTCACTGCAGAAGCCAATCATTTTTATTTTTTTTAACTGACAGGAAGTTACTACGTGACTCTCTGCCCTGCAGTTTGGACTTGGAGCACGTGCAACAACAAATCTTGAATTCGTCAACAGTAAGATTGTAAAATGCATCGAGCCTCTTGCTTTTTAAAAAAAAAAAAGCAATACAGTTGACCTTAGTGCCCCTGAGCAGTGGACTGGAAAAGATGGACCAAGGTTCCCCACTCCTGGTTTGTTCCACAACATCCTGCTGTATACACACTGACATCGATGAGGACAGGGTCAGGCTTGGCTGTGAAGGCCTCCACACTGGAAGAACCAGCTTAAACGAACTCGCACATGAACGGCCACTTGGGTGAGACACAGGAGGGCATCAGCTCCTCTGGAGCTTGCTCCTAACGAGGATCAAGCAGAGGAGGAGAAAAAATCTTTAACGCTCACATTAAACGTGGAGTGCTTTGTGAAGACGGCACTTCGCTGAAAGTGTGTTGGGTAGTTTATTGCAGAATAATTGGTCATTTAATATACTGCAAATAAAACAGCCTGCGTAGAACAAATACAAGTTTAATGGACTCACAAGCTATAAACCAAATAAAGAACAGTTTATGTATCTCTAACATGGGGGATAGATTTTCAACTTGCCGCCCGGGTGTAAAACTGGCTGCCCGTTTAAGAAACGGCCCGATTTTCATTTCCGTTCCATTTCATTTCAATGGTTTATTCTGTTAACTCTCGTTGAAACATCTCTGTCTCCACAAATGTACCAACGCGTGAAATTCTGCTGCTAAGCAGCCATTGTTGGCTTTGCCGTAGAGTTTTGTCTTTGCATTGATATATTTGCAATGCCTCAATTTTAAACTTCTCATCCTTGTTTTCAAATCCCTCCTTGGCCTTGCTCCTCCCTATCTCTGTAACCTCCTCCAGCCCCACAACCACCGCCACCCCCCCCCCTCCCCAGATTTCTGAGCTCCTCTAATTCTGGCCTCTTGCTCATCCCCTGATTTTAATCGCTCTACATTGGTGGCCATGCCTTCAGCTGCCTGCGCCCTATGCTGTGGAATTCCCTCCCTTAAACCTTTCGCCTCTCTAGCTCTCTTTCCTCTTTTAAGATGCTCCTTAAAGCCTACCTTTTTGGTCATCTGTCCTAATATCTCCTTTTTGTGGCTTGGTGTCAAATTTTATTTCTTAATACTCTTGTGAAGTTCCTTGGGTCGTTTTACTACGTTAAAAACACTATATAAATACAACTTGTTGTTTAAGGGGAAAAAAAGATCCTGGCTCTATTTAAAATGAATGCAGTCCGCTTATTTGGTTCTAATTAATTGTCAGTACAATGGATACAGACAACGTCAAATAAATGGGATGTGGAGTCACCGGAGAAGTCTCTGACCAAGAAAGGTATACGTAGTGTTTTGCAGCTAAACCAGTGGAGCTCTACACCCATCAGTCTTTAGTGTAGTTTATTTTTCCCTGCCCCCATTGGACACATTTTGTAGGTGGTCCTTCGGGATCGTAGGCTCATGAATCCTGGCCTGTCACGAAGATTAGAGCACATCTGTGTCACCTGCAGGTCGTAAATTGTTCCTTGAGTTTTATTAAAATGTTAAATCTTTTTCTTGCTTTTCCTTTTGTCTTTCTCTTCTCTCTTAATCCATTCTCTTTCTATCTAATTTTCCCATATTCCTTCTTCGTCGTTCGCTCTGTTTCTCTATCCTTTTGTTTCATTGATTAAGGCGATAGACCATTGGACCTGATGCTCAGGAGGTAGCAGAAGCTCCATTGACCTTGCTGCGCCGTTATCAATTCGCAATTCCAGCAATTTGTGGCGCAATCTGAAGGTTGAGGTAAAAAAAAAATTTGATTCTTGTCGCTCGGCGCGAGATATGCCATTCCAGCAATTTCTGGGCCAATATTTTGCAAAGTCTGTGGGACACTAGAGCATTAACATGTGCTTTACTAGCAGCTGCAGTCTCACTATGTGCCTGCCAGTAGCACTGTTCATTTATAGTAGTCACTGTTTAGTAGCCTCGTTAAAAGAACTGCACATAGAACTTGATGGGTCCCTCTGAATACAATCTCATATTTGCCTTTTTTCACTGTGTCTTTAACTGTTGCTACAGCCCTCAGGTTCAAATTGCTGCTCAGGGCTCTTCATAAAATGTATGGGGAATCTAAAGGTCCAGTTGTTACTGTCTCGCTCCATAGTACTAAGGCAGCCTCCTCATAATTCTCCTTATTGGGCCATAATTTGCTGTGTCAGCAAATCTAACAACATCTGCCGTTAGTTGGACTTGTCCTTGCATGTTTAAGTTTTTTAATTTTTTGTGTGGCAAGTTGCTGAAAGTGCGAGCTGATAACATCGCAGTGAGGGAAACAAAGTTGCAAGTTAGGAATTTAGCATAGGCAAACTTTCCGGTATGATGGCGTACTCTACGAGTCCGAATATGCTGTCATACACATTGCAAACTCTGGCCCATGATGTCTGTTCCAACATTGTCCTTCAGAACCCTGAACCTGTACCCTGTTGTGATGCCTAGGTGTATCTGAAATGATTTTTTTGCTGTTGTTTGGCCGCCTTGTGCTGAACAAGGCATTTCAAATGGACCAGTAGATATTTTGGCTGCTTTTCTATGAAGGTATAGGGGCGATTTAGGCAAAGAGGTGGCCAAGATGTGGTCATAAACTGCAATGCCGGTTTAACCCTTGTTTAGTGCAAGACGCCATCTTGGTAAAGGGTTGAAGCTTGCGCGAGTAACGACCGCCCAGAGGATCATTAAGGTGCTGATCGACAATTAAATTGCCTGCTAGCGCTCATTAAAGAGGCTACACGGCATTTTGGTGCAGCGACCAGCTGAACAGGAGTAAACAAGTAATTGCTGAGAATTTCGAGCACGACTTAAAGGTATATCACCTTTTACTGTTCACTTGCTGGAGGATTGAAGAGCACTTTTGAAACACATCGGGAGATTTTCTGGGACACTTTGTCAAGACTTCAACACTCCATCAACATTTATGCTGGAAATTCTCTGAGGACTTTACCTAAAATGAGTGAGTGCTGTACTACTCCACCTTTATAGGAGTCACCAGGAGAAAGGGAGTGCTTGGTCATCGGCATCTTGCTATGGGTCCCCCTTGGCCTGCAGGAGGAATGGGAGGAGGACATGAGGCCAGGCAGAGCAGCACCAGCTGCTGCAGGAGAGAGGGACGGGAGGTCCTGCGGGTACAGGACCTCCCGCCTCCTCTGGACCTCCAGTGCTGTGTCCAAGAACCTGTGTGCCCTCACTCGGTCCCCGAGCCCTCCTGAAATTTGCAGCTGTGCGTCAGCCAGCCCACTCCACACCTTCAGTGGAAGTGGGTACGTGGAGCTCACATATACTGCTCCACGGAAATTGTGACTAATCAGCGCTCGAGTGCTAAACCTACAGGCATCTGATTTAACGCCTGCAGGCAAGTTCAACTTATGTTAAGCAGCATTTAGGACCAAAATTGCGTGTTAAAACTAGACTTTCAAACAGGTGTGTCTTATTAGCACAGCAACCATTTAGTGTGTGTTTTCACCCTTTCATCAAAATAGCCTCCGTAGACTTTTGTTACCGTAGTTAGAGGTTTATTTTATGAACTGCTGAGACACAACTCTCAGAACTTATTGGGGGGGAAAATTGCAGCCAGAGGCTTCCTTCCTCCCTCCTCTGACCCGAAAAAAATATACCTGGTGGTCCCGGAGGAACGTAGGATCCCGGTCGGAGGCCTAGATTCGCTGCGCAGCGCACCGGGCGATGACTTTCACGTACATACGTACACACTGGAGTCACATGGGCCTGGACCACCAATCACTATGCAGTATTCTCATTGATAAAAATGGAAACTCCATTTGTACGTGTTCCCATTACTATCATTGAGAAACCCCCCTAAAACACCAAAACACTGCATAATAAATAAATAAAACACCTCACATATTTAAAATTAATTGAACTTAAATGTTTTAGAAAAAATAGATATTTTTGGAATGTTTTTAAATGTGTTTTAATAGGGTTAAAAATAAATTTACCTTAATAGACGAGGTTTTTAATATAAAAATGAATGATTAAATTACACTTTTCTATGTTTTAAAAGCGTTATGCTATGTGCCTGCTTTTACCAGGCGTAAACGTTTGAAGGACATTTGCTGGGCTTGAGTTGGGAAAATAGCCCAATCTCTCCTGGGGATGCGTGGGATCTGTACGGAAAAATCTTGAGAGATCGGGAAAGCCGGTTTTCGGTGCATGCGCATCGCGCCCCAAGAAACAGCTTTTGCGAGGCCTCACCAGCTCCGTGCGCACTTCGTACCAACCCGGCGAGGCTGGAATTTCTGGTCCATTAAATTCTCTCTAGCATGTTAAGATCTATCACCAGTGTCACAGGCAGCACATATCGCCTATAGGAACATGAGGAGGCCATTCAGTCCCTCACGTCTGTTCTGCCATTCAATTAGATCACGGTTGACCTGTATCTTGACTCCATTGACCTGCCTTGGTTCTGTAACTCTCAATACCCTCGCCCAACAAAAATCTATCAATCTCAGTATTTAAATTTTCAATTGAGCCCCGGCCTCAAAAGCTTTTTGGGGGAGAGAGTTCCAGATTCCCACGACCCTTTGTGTGAAGAAGTGCTTCCTGACATCACCCCTGAACAGCCTGGCTCTAGTTTTAAGGTTATGCCCCCTTGTTCTGGTCTCCCCCCACCAGAGGAAATAGTTTATTTCTATTTACCCTATCGGGTCCTTTAATCCGATTTAAGATACCTTATCCTGAAGTGGCACCTAACACTACAAAACACACTTTGACTGTTCTTAACCGATAAGGGGAGCGGGCAGGGAAGTGGAGCTGAGTCCATGATCGGATCAGCCATGATCGTATTAAATGGCGGAGCAGACTCGAGGGGCCTTATGGCCTACTCCTGCTCCTATTTCTTATGTTCTTATGCAGCTGTTAATGGTTGTTTGGATTTCTGTACGTGGTGAGAATTTTACGAAACCACAACTGTACAGTAGTAAATTTTAAAAAGGACCCCAAAAGATAACAAGTTTGATTCCCGCACTCCATTGTGTTGCTAATGTCCAGTGTAATACTGCAGTGAGGTGCTGAGCAGAGCCAGAGGACTTCCTCACACTGGACATTGTGACAGCCTAAGCTGCTGCTGCCATGTGCTTCCTAATGAGTGTAAAATAGTACTGTTGGAGCCTTGCGGGCAGGTTCCATGGCTTTAAGGAAGGAGTCATGGTCCCTTTAATTCCCTTGCTATCTGGATCAGCTCAGGCTCCTCAATTGGAAATTAACAATGAGGACCAGAGTTCCCTGTGGCACCATTGTGCCCTGAAACAGTGGAATGGTGAGGTTTTTCTCCAGGGAAAGGGTGGAGGTAATAAAATGAAGTATAACTTTGAGACTTCAGAACACATTTTGCTGTTATGTAGATAAGTTCAGCATTCTTCCAAATTAATCGCTGAGCTGAGTGAATGAAATATATTTTAATATTTTACTCCTACTCGGCATCCAGCAGTGTCACACCCCACCATCCCATGGAGCAAATATGATTTCTGTAAGCCTTCCCTGCAGCATTCCTCCAAACTATTTCATATTTTCATAATTTCATCATTAAATTTTATATATGCTGCAAATTGATCAGAAATGCTTCAGAAGTTGCTACTTTTTCTGGTTTGTAATCTGCTGGTCACGGTTAGCATGGTACTTGGCAGAAGATACAGTTTGATCCAACCAGGGGCACTTGCTCTACTTTTGTTTATGCACTTTACAAACTACAGTGCCAGTAAAGTACTGATTGGAGGCAAGGCTCGGCAACCAGGTCACTTTCAACCTGCATTCAGGAACCCAATGCAAATTGATCAAATTTGCTGATGATACTTAATTAAGTGGGATCCTGGAATCATAGGCATCTCAGAAATTACAGAAATGAGCTGGACAAAATAAGTAGACAGAACAATGGCAGATTAATTTTACTGAGGAAAAGTGTAAAGTATTAAGGAATTTTCCAAGATTTTTTCCCCCCAATTGGCCTGGGTTTTTATCTTTTTTTGCCTCTCCCAGGAGATTGCATAGCTCTGGGTGGAGTGTAAAATGTTGCGATACATGGGGTATCACAGTTGTGTGGGGCGGATTGGTTGGGCCAGATGCTCTTTGCTTGTCCACCATTGTTCATAGGTTTATATGTAACTTTCAGGGCTGCTGACTGAGGGCCGTGTTTCTCTTTGTCGGCGGCGCAGACACGATGGGCCGAAAAGGCCTCCTTCTGCGCTGTAGATTTCTATGTTTCTATTCCCTGAATTTTGTTGAAATAGCTAAGGATGAAAAAGACTTGGGGGTAGAAATTGCCACCCCCCCCCCCCCCCCCCCGGCCTGAAATGGAGCGCTCCCACCCCGTTTCAATGGTTCTTACCGCAGCTGCGGTTCAGGTTGCCTCTTGAGTGACATTTGGCTCTTTGTTGTTTTTTTGTTCCGTGCATGTGGAACTCGATCATATTGGGGGCGGTGACTACACCTGAGGGACAGACGCGACGGTGACAGCAACTGAGGGGCGGAAGTTGGGGGCGGTGTGGAGTCACTGCCGCGCTGACGTCATCACGGCGCCACTTCACCCCGGCTCTGCCCTTCACTTAAAGGGGAGAGACTTCACGATTTTTAAACTTCGGCCCATTGAGCCACCAGGGTGGGTTTTGGCTGGGCCAGCGGCCTGGCACCCAAGAGGGGGTGTCAGGCTGCCTGTTGGTGGCCTGGCCAAACCCGGGGGCATAATTGTCGGGCTGACCTGGCAGTCGGCTGACAAGAAAAAACACGGTGACAGCGACAGTACGCCCTCCCCTTTAAGGGAAGCCGTACCGCCGTTGCAGAAGGCCACAGCCTCACTGGACCACCGGGAAAAAACAAGTTTTGGCACCGCCGGGCGGTCCGAAGATTTTCCGAGGGGAATGTCGCCGTCGGGGGGAGGGGGGGTTAGATCAGCGGTGTGCACGGTGATGATGCGCTTACCACGGATCGGCAGCAGCAGAGCGGTAAGGGGAGGATCGGGGCACTGCCGGGGAACCTCGGGAGGGCAATTGGGCTATCAGCGGCCATTCCACCAAACGTCAGCGGCCTCTCCACTCCGCAGCGTGGCCGCAGATTTGTGGTGGTAATAGGCCTTAAGGAACGGGGTAATTTCGGCCCCTTGGAATCTTAGACTCAATACTCAATATAGCCAACCAATGCAGAGCAGCAATCAACAAAGCCACTATAGTGTTGAACTATGTTGCCAAAAGAATAGAATACAGGTCAGAAGAAGTGGTGATCAAATGATATAGAGCTCGGGTCAGACTGCACCTCGAGTGTTTACCCAGCTCACTGAGACACAAGGGAGACATTGAAGACTATGCAGCGAAGAGCCACTAAACTGATTCCTAGGGGTAGAGTTTAAGTTTTGGTCGCAATTGGGAAATTGCACTGGTTAGACTACGCTTCAGGTTTCCACTAAAATTTATTTGCATAATCACATAATTAAAATCTTCCACGAACCAGCGTAATCGGGCACTGTAAGTTTATTTTTTTCCATTAAAAAGTCTTTATGATTTATTTAAGAGTGGTAACCTGGTGCAGTTTTATTAATACTGCTGGAAACGGGTTTATCACAAAAATAAGCATTCTTAATAAGGGTATCCCATCCTCCACCTGTGAGTAACCTGATTTAAAATCACTGTAAATGACTTTAAAAATCTATACTGAACCATTTAATAGTTTAATTACATAGGATTACATGAGATATATGGTACAGAAACAGGCCATTTGGCCCAACCAGTCCATGCCAGCTCCCGTCAGACAGGAAGCAGAGAGTCGGGATAAACGAGTCCTTTTCAGAATGGCAGGCAGTGACTAGTGGGGTGCCGCAGGGCTCAGTGCTGGGACCCCAGCTCTTTACAATATACATTAATGATTTAGATGAAGGAATAGAATGTATTATCTCCAAGTTTGCAGATGACACTAAACTGGGTGGCGGTGTGAGCTGTGAGGAGGATGCTAAGAGGCTGCAGGGTGACTTGGACAGGTTAGGTGAGTGGGCAAATACATGGCAGATGCAGTACAATGTGGATAAATGTGAGGTTATCCATTTTGGGGGCAAAAACACGAAGGCAGAATATTATCTGAATGGCGGCAGACTAGGAAAAGGGGAGATGCAACGAGACCTGGGTGTCATGGTCCATCAATCATTGAAAGTGGGCACGCAGGTGCAGCAGGCGGTGAAGAAGGCAAATGGTATGTTGGCCTTCATAGCTAGGGGATTTGATTATAGAAGCAGGGAGGTCTTAATGCAGCTGTACAGGGCCTTGGTGAGGCCTCACCTGGAATATTGTGTTCAGTTTTGGTCTCCTAGTCTGAGGAAGGACGTTCTTGCTATTGAGGGAGTGCAGCGAAGGTTCACCAGACTGATTCCAGGGATGGCTGGGCTGTCATATGAGGAGAGACTGGATCGACTGGGCCTTTATTCACTGGAGTTTAGAAGGATGAGAGGGGATCTCATAGAAACATATAAGATTCTGACGGGACTGGACAGGATAGATGTGGGAAGAATGTTCCCGATGTTGGGGAAGTCCAGAACCAGGGGATATAGTCTTAGGATAAGGGGTAGGCCATTTAGGACTGAGATAAGGAGAAACTTCTTCACTCAGAGAGAATTCCCTGCCGCAGAGAGTTGTTGATGCCAGTTCACTGGATATATTCAAGAGGGAGTTAGATATGACCCTTACGGTTAAGAGGATCAAGGTGTATGGAGAGAAAGCAGGAAAGGGGTACTGAAGGAATGATCAGCCATGATCTTGTTGAATGGCGGTGCAGGCTTGAAGGGCCGAATGGCCTACTCCTGCACCTATTTTCTATGTTTCTATGTTTCCTCAATCTATCAGTGTAACCCTCTATTCACTTTTCCCTCATATACTGTCTAGGCTCCCCTTAAAAATGCATCGATACTATTCGCTTCAACCACTACCTGTGGTAGTGAGTTCCACTTTCTCACCGCTCTCTGGGTAAAGAAGTTTCTTCTGAATTCGCTATTGGATTTTTGGTGACTATCTTATATTGATAGCATCTAGTTATGTTCTCCCCTACAAGTGGAAACATTCTCTTTCTATTCACTCTATCAAAACCTTTCATAATTTTAAAGACTTCTATTAGGTCACCCCTCAGCCTTCTTTTTTCAAGAGAACAGAGACCCAGCCTGTTCATCCTTTCCTGATTTGTATACCCTCGCATTTCTGGTATCATCCTTGTAAATCTTCTCTGCACCCTCTCCAGTGCCTCTGTATCCTTTTTATAATATGGCGACCAGAACTGTACACTGTACTCCAAGTGTGGTCTAACCAAGGTTCGATACAGGTTTAGCATAACTTCACTACTTTTCTATTCTATACCTCTAGAAGTAAACCCTAGTGCTTGGTTTGCTTTCTTTACGGCCTCGCTAACCTGTGTCGCAACTTTTAATAATTGGTGTATTTGTACTCCGAGATCCCTTTGTTCCTCTACCCCACCCAGACTCGCACCCTCCACGTAATAAGTGACCTCCCTATTCTTCCACCAAAATGTAATAGCTCGCATTTATCTGTGTTGAAATTCATTTGCTAATTATATGCCCATTCTGAGCTTGAGCAGCATCTGGCGTTACTGCGGTGCATCCACGAGGCCGAGAGCTACGTGGCTAGCACGTTTCAGGAGGTTGTCACCCTGCAGCTAAGGAGTGCGTATACAGAGAGGGAATGGGTGACTGCCAGACAGAAGAGGACCACCAGGCAGGTAATGCAGGAGTCCCCAGAGTGCATCTTGCTCTCCAACCAGTATTCTGTTTTGAGTACATTGGGTACATCCAAACTGGGATTTCCAATCGCACATCAGTTATATTACCAAACTTGACCTCATTCCAAGACTATAACTATGGTTAAAAAGTAGCAACTGGAGGCAGTTCCTAGAAGATCTATGAAATTGATCTCTTGTGGCAGGAGTGTGATCTGGAGAAACTGGAGCTTTCCAGCCTTGAAATGAAGTCAGTGTGAAGGGACCTTGTATATACGACTGTAAGCAGTATAGAAAAGGTAGCTTTAGTTTGTAGTAGTTAAGCTCAAGAGTAGGACAAGGGGCTACGTGTTCAAACTAATAAAAGGCAAAGTCAGAACAGATGTCAAAGTGCTTCGCAGTGATCAACACAGCTGGATTGGTGAAGGTGAAACCACTGGATTTTAAAATTAATTGAATGTTGCATGATCTAAGCTGTGATGAATAGCACTTTTCACCTGTGAAACTGCAGCTATCACAGTGCCCAAGGGAAGGCCGATACCTGCCTTGCTTTGACTGTATTTCATATACGCAGCAGAGGAAGTTAGTAATGCGCACACTCATTTGCTGAGCTCCTGACTGAGCAACAGCTGGGGAAAGAAATAAAGACAAAGGCAATGAGCGATCTTGTTTTCTGAAAGTTGCAGACAACAGCTGCCCTGTTGCTGCTGATGCAAGTTACTGAGTCATAGCACTTGGTTATGGACAGCAGTTTTAGCCAATCATCTTGCAGAAATTACTGGGCAGAATGGATATTGGCTCCAATCTAAAATCCTTTTTAGTGGGGCTTCCCACCAGCTGCTAGGTTTTTAAAAGCCAGAAGAAACTCTGGTGGCTGCTGTAAAGGGTTATCTTGTCCATCAACCTTAAAAACTGACAATTCAAGACGCCCTCATATAAGCCTATGGTGAGAACTAGCTACATGTGGCGCGGGTACACACATTCCTTCACTTGCATTATATTTACATTTTATTTTCTGTATGAAAGCCTAAAGGGAAAAATTTAAATTTAAAAAAATTATACATTGATTCATTTTATGCAATTGATTTTTTAATCCAAGAAGGAAAAACTGACTTTGGATTTTCAATAGTCTAGTCCAGTCAGACCATCAATTCCCTATCCCAGTCACTCTCAAATACAATCCCTACCCTGGTTCAGACGCTGTACCCTATCCAACACACCACCCTTTCAGACATATCTCCCGCTACAACCTTCCTAGGTTACACCGCCACTCCTCCTCACTCCTGTACCATCCAACCAGTCATTCTTCATCCACGCTCTGTCTTCACTAATGCTGGCACTGTCCTTCCTCCCACACCCCAAAGTGCTGCTCCCAGTTTCTCTCCTGTCAATAGTATTCATTCCCCCAGCACCACGGATACCCGAATACATTTTACTGAGGAGCAAACAACTGATTCAAGCTGCTTGAACTGTTCGAAATAGTCGGGGCATGTAATACGTTATAAGCGGTGCCTTTGTAATTGACTCTTACGGTAATGTAAAATGGCTAGTTACCCGAGAAAGGTGGCTGTATATGACAAGCATGGATGGTGGGGACTATGCAAGTCAATCTAGCTGCAGCATACTGTAGGTTCAACCTCCCACCCTGTAGCAGCCAGGAGCACTTCCATTAGTGACAGGACCCTCCAAGGAGCAGCAATGAGGGGAGAGGTGGCATGAGTCACTTTTAATCATTAAAAATTATGTAGTGGGAGTATACGGGTGAGGGTATGCCTTATCTAATATCAATGTGTGAGCAGGTAATCAATCCTGTGAAAAATCAAACCCTTCCATACACTACAGAAAAGACACTGCTTCAGTTTTCTTATTCACTGTTTTGCCTTTCTACCTTTGCTTTAGTTACAGTACTGCTCCTCTCTTACACAAACGACGGGGCGGGATTCAAAACCATATCAACAAAGGGTCGAGAAGAGTCAATGTTCACAATGATAGGGTTTTAGAAAAGCAGTTGGAAAATCTAATTGTAAGCAAATAAAATGAGTAGTTTTTTGTAGGTTAGACGGAGTATTACCTCGTGCTTAAAGAACACAGTAAGAGATGTCAATATAACACTAATGTCGTACAGCACGCTTGTGTATCACAGATTCTCACAAGCATATGTAGAAGGACATCTACATCTGCTGGCCCCATACAGAAAACACATTGAAATAGATGCACTTTATTCAGGTTGAGGGAATGTTCTGTTCTTTATTTGCATTCATATTACTAGTAACTTTATGCAATACATTATTTGAAAAAGCTCACAGAAACGAGATATTTCACACACTTCATGTCGAGTTTCAGGAGGGAGAAATGTGCTATACTGAGACCAAAAACTCACTAAAATTTATACAAGCAGCTGCTTATGTCTTAATGCCTTAAAGTGCTTTATGCACAATGAATTGCTTTTTGAATTATAACTATTATGACGACAAAATATGGATACAATTTATCAACTTTAATATAAGCTCTTAAAATATGCATTTTTAAATAGAATTATTCAAATTAGTCAAATAAGATCCAAACTGCACATTGTCACAGCAAACCACATTATCATCACACATGTTTTAAGTTCTTAACACTAGCAAAAAATATATATCTGCTGTAATTCTTAGAAACAAGCTTTGAGATGTGCAAAGTTAAACTGCTTCATATCTGTGTGGTTAAACTAGTGGATTAACCCATGATAATTTGTTTTAACTTCAGTATAGCCATGCAATCAATATTAAATGTCAGTTATGCTATGGTGAGGAATTCTGCCAAAACACTGAGAAACTACAAGATCCCAATCCTGGATTGCATTTCCAGCTTTCATTTTAAGTTAACTGAGAAAATAGCATACAAAGCAAATGAACTAGACAAAGCTGCTTTCATGGATATTAGCTTCAGAGGTTCCTTTGACTGATGATAATGCCATAAGCCAGGAACTGTCCAGTAACTTGGTCCTGTCCTACCATTATTTCAAGCATGAAGTTCAATTTAAACTCGTTGATCCCATATTGTCAGATCAGACTGTAGTTTCATCAGACACATAAGGTACCATTCCAATCTGATCAGATGCTAGAAGAACCATTGTTTTAAAATATTTCTAATTCTGAAACAATAGCAAATAAATATGGTCAGCTGTGTGTGGGGTGGCACTGTGTATACTGGTGTGTTCTCGCTGAATGGAACTGGGAATGTGTGTCCACGATTAGTGCATGGCCTCAGCAGGGAGAGGTGCCAAGCTTATGTTAGCTACTGTCAATATGCAGGGAGATCAGAGAGCGAGTCACCATCCTTCTAGCACACAGCAGGGGCCTCAGAGCAGGCTGCTACTTGCTGTCTGGGCCAGGCAATAGTGAATGCAGGAGCTGAAATAAATGGAAGGGTGGGGGGGGGGGGGGGCGGAAGTTTCATTGTATAAATAATAATTTTCAAAACATTTACAAATATTAAAGTGTGTTAATGTTTGGTTAATTTAGGGGAACATTACAGTTTAAAGTGCATCTATTATAACATTTTCATTTTTACACCAAATGTAGAGAAGGTACAGTAATATAACGGGTCCCATAATTGCTACCTGCTCACGACCAAAACTATTTCAAAATCCTTTAGTTGCAGAATAGAAAGATTCTTCACATCCTCCACATGACCTAGTGTTCTAACACATACACTCACTCACATTCTGTAGCCCTAAACTTGCTGCCATGACACCACGGGGAGCTTTTCAGGAAGCACATTGGGAAATCGTGCACTCCCAGCCCATAATTTTCCACCCATTTTCCAGGAGCACAGAAGTAGAAGATCTCCCCTATATATTCTGTCATTTGAGAATTGCTCATTGCCCGCATTCATCAGTCGCCAGCACCATGCCAAAATTAGTTGAGTAGATTTGAAATGGGTGCATTGTGTTATGTAGTGTAAAGTCTCCCTTGCCCCAGTTTATTTTAGCTGGCTTCAAGATAGAAAGCAAAGAGTAGGGTTGAAGGGTAGCTATTCTGAGTGGCAGAAGGTGCGGTGTGGTGTCCCACAAGGATCAGTGCTGGGAACACTGTTGTTCACAATTTATATGAACGATTTAGACTTTGGAATCAAAAACACCATTCCTAAATTTGTGGATGATACAAAATTGGGAAGGGGGAAGAGATAGTCAAGACTGAGGAGGATTGCAACAAAATATAAGACGGCATTAATAAACTTGCAGAATGGGTGTATAATTGGCAAATTAATTTCAACACATAATTGTGAGGTATTACATTTTGGTAAGAAATAAGGAGCTCACTTATTACTTGGAAAATAAGGAGCTAAATGGGGTGGAGGAGCAAAGCGATCTCTGAGTACAAATACACAAATCACTAAAAGTAGCGACATGTTAACAAGGCCATAAAAAAAAACAAGCACTAGGGTTTATTTCGAGAGGGATTGAATTGAGAAGTAGATAAGTTATGCTAAACTTGGTTAGACCACACTTGGAGTGTGTACAATTCTGGTTGCCATATTATAAAAAGTATAAGGCGGCACTGGAGAGGGTGCAAAAAAGATTTACAAGGGTGATACCAGAAATGCAAGAAAAGGATGAACAGGCTGGGTCTCTTGAGAAGAGAAGGCTGAGGGGTGACCTAATAGAGGTCTTTAAAATTATGAAAGGTTTTGATAGAGTGGATACAGAGAGAGTGTTTCCACATGTGGGGGAAGAGCATAACTGGAGGCCATCAATATAAGATAGTCACCAAGAAGACAAATAGGGAATTCAGAAGAAACTTCTTTACCCAGAGTGGTGAGAATGTGGAACTCGCTACCACAGGGAGTGGTTGAGGCGAATAGTATTGATGTATTTAAGGGGAGGCTAGACTAGTATATGAGGGAGAACGGTAGAGAGGTTATACTGATAGATGAGGAAAGACAGGAGGCAGCTCGAGTGGAGCATAAATGCTGGCATGGACTGGTTGGGCCACATGACCTGTTTCTGTGCTGTATATCCTAAGTAATCTTCAGTATCAGTGATTCCATATTACAAGGAGCCTTCCCATTTTGTACAGTAATTAACGGTCTCTAAAAACTGCACTATATTTAATACATATTTAAAAATGACCTAGAGAAATAGCTAAATGATATAGTGCCAAACTTGTAAATAGTGTTATGTTTGAGCTAAACATCTGAACAACAGAATGTGCAAAAATCTACAAAAGAAAAAACGTGGACACAGAATTGGACAGCGATGTTTGGTCGGTACTCCAGTGAAGGCAGAAGGGAGCAGTTAAGACCAGTGGACATCATTGAAAATGTTCTAGTGGACATAGTGGGGTTGAAATCCTCTCATCATCAAGAGTGTTCCATCAAAATCCTTTGAAAATGAAAGATCTTTCATTAAACTTTTACAAATTTTGACGACGAAGTGCAATTCAAATAAACCTTCACTTTGCTAATGGTTCTGAGATACACTTGGTAGTACTGATTTACACAGGTGATGTATATCGGAGACCTGAGCTTTACAAAGAAAATGAAAAAGAAATCCTCCCATCACCCTGGAACATGTTTGAGACAAGAGGTTCAACATCTGAATAATGAACTAGACCTAAAGCAGCTGAATAGCCACAATCTATAGAACTGTTTTTAGCACTGTACAAAGAATACTTGTTGACATTTGTATAAAAGAATGGAAAGTCAGACTCAGCTGTTTTAGCATCCAGTCAGGAGGAGTTGTTCACAAGTTTGGAAGGCACATCCCTTTCTGAGAGTTCTTTCAGGTGTTAAGTGTTGAATTTTCTGGTAAGGAAGTCACATTTATTTATCTGAAAGTCTTTTCAATGCTATAGCGCATTCATATTGTGGAACTGTTCTGGGCAGTTGCTTAGTATGCCGAGCCTTTGGAACCCATCCCATTTACATTGCAGGAGAATTTCAGAGATTGAAGGCAATGGGTGAGCTACTGCTCAAAAGTTGACTGCAAATTGGAAGTAGCTGCAACATGTGAATGTGCAGTTGCTTTTAAAGTATGATTACAGCTCCAAGTGTCTGACTGTGGACATCAGAGGAAGGTCCAACCTGGTCAACAATGGAAGATGCACATTGCTGACCTGTAGGGGTGGGCTCAGGGCATAGAAAACAGGGGTAGGAGGGGGCCGGGGGTGGGGGGGGTATATGAATTCCTTGCTAGAAAATACAGTAACTGACCAAACATAAAATACCGACAGCATTTGCTGATCATGGGATCATAGAATGGTTAGAGTGTGGACAAAGGCCATTCGGCCCGTTGAGCCCGTGCTGGCTCTCTGTAAGAGCACTTCAACTAGTCCCACTCCCCCGCCCTTTCCCCGTAGTCCTGCAAATCTTTTCCTTCAGGTACGTATCCAATTCCCTTTTGAAAGCCACGATCGAGTCTGCCTCCACCACCTTTTCAGGCCTTGCATTCCAGATCCTAACCACTCACTGCGTAAAAAACATTTTTACAATGTTCTATCTAAGCCAAAACATTAAATTAATTTTTAGGTATTTTTAATTTTGAAACTGTGTGTCAAAAACATAAAAATCTTTTACTGAATACTGGTTAGATCTTATGGAATAGTGTTTCAAATATTTATTAGAACAAACATTTTGGACATATGGGCAGCTGATCCTCCTTTCCCTTTAGCCTAGCAACGATTAGTGACAACATCCCATGTTCCTGGAGCTGGTCCTCAGGCAACACTTTAACACTCTAATCTTTTGAGCAATTAATGAATCTATTTTTTGGAGTGCGATAGTTATGTTCGTGCAGTCCTCAGAGTTTGATATTCAGAACCATCCTGGCTACTTTCATTCAGGCAAGCTGCCACAATACAAAGCGAAGAAATGATCAGTTGCCCAACTCTCGACACATCCCTTGCTTCCGATAGGTTTATATATTTCTGTGATACAGTACTTGAGTTGCTTGTTCCAATATTCCTCGATTGGTAATATGTGTAAATCATGTTAAATTCTATTTAGCGAAATATTCCAATGCTGTACTTACCTCCTCGTTCTCTGCTTGCCACTATTTTCCTGGGGGCCTCCTCATGGGCGGCTCAAGCACCTGCCTGATTCAGACAGGAGCCTCATTCCAATATGCTAATCCGGAACCTATGGCATACGTAGGAACCCAATGCAGATTTTTAGCTACCAATGGGTGGACTGTGTACCATGCACGTTCCACCCATTGGTACCTGGCGTTTAGCAGTCTAACCAGCGGTCCTTAAAGTGACCACTCCAGGCCGCTTAGAAAAGAGGTACTTTTTAAAAAAAATGGGGCCAGAGGCATGAATTTTCCTCCTAGCCCCACACAAATCAATCGGCCCACTGTCAACCTGTCTGTCCCCCTCAACGGGGAGAATATTTCCGGCTCCGTTCTACAGTGGAGCCACTGAAATTCCCACCTTGCCCGACCAGCTAGTTGCCTGCGAGCCATAGTTAAAATCCAGCCACTGTATCCATCTTGGCAGCCTTCCCAGGCACGTTTACATAAAACTCTGTCTTTATAAAGCCAAGCTTGTGAACGGACTTGGTCTACAACTTCTAGATCAAACGCAGCTTATTTGGGGATTTGATCTGGTCTGTAGTCTGCGCCTGGCTCAATTTGCTATGCTCCCTCCCCTGCCCAGCGTAGCCTTGGAACTCAGAAGTGTGATCATTGTCAAAATAGATGATAGTTGATGGGGAACAGCATGCACAGCAATGCCAAGTCAAGAGCCCCACAAATTTGGAAGCTCATTTTCAAATCGAAATACTTGGGAGTTACATGGGAAATTTAAATGTTAAAGAAATTCCAAACGTCATTGGACTGATGAGTGAATTGTGATGATTAGCAGCGCTGACTTAAGAATGCAATAATTTTGCATTCCAGCATAGAAAGTGAAGTGAATGGTGTATTTTTTGACCTATTCTTTGACCTATCGCCCAATAGCAGAGAGGCCTTGCAGTACATTGTGGAGGAGCCAGGAGCTGAAGATGGAAGTGACATCAGTCAGTGGACTTTGAGGCCCAGGTAACTGCCAATGACTCAGCATGCAAGAGAGAAGTGTGTTTCTAATTACCAACAGCCCAGAATATCCTCCTCCGCGTTTTCTTGTATGGTGAAAGGTTCTGTTGTAAACATAAAGTTGGGTGTGCTGTTTAATCATGATTCTCCCTACCAAAAGCAAGGTTGGAAACTCATGCTTTAGAGTAATGGAAGAGCAGCAAAAAGCCTGGAGTTAATTGCTACAAAGACACAACTTACATGGGAGTTTCGTGCCCACATGCTACTGGACACTCTAACCAGACAACCACACATGAAATATGTTACTAGCCAGGTAGGGAGACCTGATAAAATAGTCACATGGGGCAAATTACATGATCCACATATTGCACTGTCTGTATAATAATTTGGTAAGGGGGAGGCAAAAAGGAGAGCATATTTGAGCTAAGAATTGATGCAGTTTCTTCCATTTATAAATTGCGAGAATGCGACAAAGCAGCTATAATAATCTGTTTATGCTAGGAGACCTGCTGATGCTTCCTCCTCTGCGTCATTTCCGTTTGCCTTAAGGTCAACAAGTGTTTGTGCAAAACTGGTCCATTCATCGTTCCGGGGAACAGCGATTTGCTGAAAAGTGAAAAATACGAAAAACATGAGAATGATCATGGCATATCTATAATGTGATAATGATGGATTAGTCTTTCCTGCACCTCATCAAGGGGCTTGGAGTACTCCTGCAGTCATAGTGAATCAGTTTCAGTTCGTTTCCCCAACCCATTTTTCTCCCACTGTCCTATTTTGCGCACACTGCACAATCAGCCGATTATGTACATACTGTGTCAGTCACTGCCATAGCTAATAGGTGGACTATTTTGCATGGACATCTTTGCTGGCTTTCAGCTGATAGCTGATCAAAGTCTGCATGAGAAAATGAGATTAGTTGGGCCGTAAGTGTTGAACTCCACCAGGATCTGCTGTGGGGCCTCAGCCACAAGGATGGAACAAACCTTTTTTAAAAAAAAAAGTGTTTTATTCATTCACGAGGTGTGGGTGTTTCTGGCAATGCCAGCATTTATTGCCCATCCCTAATTGCCCTTGAGAAGGTGGTGGTGAGCCACCTTCTTGAACCACTGCAGTCCGTGTGGTGAAGGTGCTCCCACAGTGCTATTAGGGAGGGAGTTCCAGGATTGTGACCCAGCGACTATGAAGGAACGGCCGATATATTTCCAAGTCAGGATGGTGTGTGACTTGGAGGGGAACTTGGAGGTGGTGGTGTTCCCATGTGCCTGCTGCCTTTGTCCTTCTAGGTGGTAGAGGTCATGGGTTTGGGCGGTGCTGCCGGAGAAGCCTTGGCTAGTTGCTGCAGTGCATCTTATAGATGGTACATACTGCAGCCACGGTGCACCGGTGGTGGAGGGAGTGAATGTTGAAGGTGGTGGATGGGGTGTCAATCAAGCGGGCTGCTTTGTCCTGGATAGTGTTGAGCTTCTTGAGTGTTGTTGGAGCTGCACTCATCCAGGCAAGTGGAGAGTATTCCATCATACTCCTGGCTTGTGCCTTGTAGATGGTGGAAAGGCTTTGGGGAGTCAGGAGGTGAGACACTTGCCACAGAATACCCAGCCTCTGACCCGATCTTGTAGCCACAGTATTTATGTGGCTGGTCCAGTTAAGTTTCTAGTCAATGGTGACCTCCCAGGATGTTGATGGTGAGAGATTTGGTGATGGTAGTGCCATTGAATGTCAAGGGGTGGTGGTTAGACTCTTGCTTGTTGGAGATAGTCATTGCCTGGCACTTGTGTGGCGCAAATGTTACTTGCCACTTATCAGCCCAAGCATGAATATCATCCAGGTCTTGCTGCATGTGGGCATGGACTGTTTCATTATCTGAGGAGTTTCGAATGGAATTGAACACTGTGCAATTATCAGCGAACATCCTCACTTCTGACCTTATGATGGAAGGAAGGTCATTGATGAATCTGCTGAAGATGGTTGGGCCTAGGACACTGCCCTGAGGAACTCCTGCAGTGATGTCCTGGGGCTGTGATGATTGACCTTCACCAACCACAACCATCTTCCTTTGTGCTAGGTATGACTCCAGCCAGTCAACGACACCTTCCATCACTTTGCTGATGATTGAGAGTAGACGGAGAGGGCGGTAATTGGCCGGATTGGATTTGTCCTGCTTTCTGTGGACAGGACATACCTGGGCAGTTTTCCAGATTGTCGGGTAGATACCAGTGTTGTACTGGAACAGCTTGGCTAGAGGCACAGCTAGTTCTGGAGCAGAAGTCTTTAGCATGACAACCGGGATGTTGGGGCCCATAGCCTTTGCTGTATTCAGTGCGCTTAGCCGTTTCTTGATGTCACGTGAAGTGAATCGAATTGGCTGAAGACTGGCTTCTGTGATGGTGGGGACCTTTGGAAGAGCCAGAGATAGACTATCCACTCGGCACTTCTGGCTGAAGATGTTTGCAAACGCTTCAGCCTTATCTTCTGCACTCGCTTTCTGGGCACTTCAAGTGTCTGCGGCACTTCATCATTGAGTCAGGTTTGTGACTACTGATGTTCAAAATAGTCTCAGTATATCTTATACTGTATACTGCTATGAGATTCTAGTCATTTCCATTCTTGTAATCTCATCTATATTTCTATCCTCCTTCACACGTTAGATTCATAGAGTAATTCTGTGTTGAAAATAATTGTTCAAGCTTCCCATGATGGCTCATGGTCCAATGCACCACCCAGTGTGGGACCAGGAAGATCTTTGGCTCAATCCTTGGTCTGTGCTGAATTATCTAATCTCAGCCAGAGGTACAGTTAGGGCACTACAATTTGCCTCAATGCCCCTGGGCGAGCAAGGTGGGGGGAAACTCAGCCAGTGACTGTTTTCCTGTAACATCTCCATTTTGGCAGGGATAGCATTTGAGCCGGCTGTGGCATCCACCACAGTGGAATAACTTGCCACTGTTCTGTAGTCTCAGAGTGAAAAAATGGCCACTTGCACAAGGCATTGGAAAGTGATCAGTGCTTGTGAAAGAGCAAAGAGCCAGTGCCTTCAGGAGAGCTGGGGAGAAGAAAAGTTCAAATACAATAGGAAAGTGGTGCAATGTAGCCTGTGGAACCTTCAATACAAACTCTTTACCTCTCCGACATCATAAATCAACACTTGACCTTCAGAATCACCCACAGCAATCTCTCGTCCGGACTGCGCCCACCGTACACGATGCAACGCAGGATTTCCCTCCATGGTGACACTTGCAGTAGGAACCTGCATATTAGAAGCGTAATTAATTTGTTTAAGGTTCGGTCTCTAAACAAAGAGGGCAGAAGATGTTTTTGTTCCGAAGTATAACGGCTTAATTACATTCTAACATATACAATCCCATTCACGGCTTATATACGTCATCAGTTCTTACAGGACCTTGAGTCTGCTTTGGGCCTGTATGTCAATCAATGTCATTGTCTGAAGCCCAGCACTCCTCTGATGTCTCCTACATGTTCTACAACAAGGTTAGAAACGGACAACGTTACCCGTGCCACCGTCCCATAAACATGAGATAACAATATGGGGACAGGGTGTCTCATGATGTGGACACATTGAAGATGCACTATTATTTAAGCAATCTTTAGCTGAAGGTTAACAATATACAACAGGCCATTTTCTAGACAGCCTACAAAATTGCTTTTCTTACATATGCCATCTATTGAGTCTAGTGGGATCCCTCTTAAGGAAAATTGCTTTCCTTACAAGCAGCAGCCATATCAGTTTAAACACATCACAGGGGCTCCTTACAGCAGTCTGTACTTGTATTTCAATCTATGTGGCTTATTAAGTCAAACTTAAACCGCCATCTTCATTATTTACATAAGCAATGGAATGGCTTGGGCTACTGATTTCTCCATAACTGCCACCCACAATGTCCTAACCCCACAATTAGCTCGGAGGAAGAAGAGAGGTGGACTCAAAGGGGTGGAAATTCAATTGTCTAGCATCTCAGTTAGCGGCCAGGAGGGCGTTAATGCGAGCGTAATAGCTTACCGACCGGGCACGCAGCGTGCAGCGTGCAGCACCCCGCCGGAAAATTCAATTGAGGGCTAACTGGGGCGCGAAGCGCGAGTGCCTGGCTGGTGACGATTACTTCGATCATGACGTCAGTCCTGGTGCAGTGACCACGCTAGCGTCCCGCTTGCTAAATTCGGTCAGGCTGCCTCATTTAGCGACCGTCATTAATCATGCCTGATGAAACAATCTGTACAACCTTTCACAGTCGTTAACTGGTGGCTATTTAAAGGAATGAGGAAGCACTTCCCTGGGAGGTCACAGTCAGTGCAATGTTCACACACAGCACGGTGCGTGAGCCTCCCAGTTTACAGCGGCAGACAGACATAACAGCACAGCTTGATAACAAGTGAAGTTGAAAACTTTAATGGGTGCATTATTATGCTGCGCCTTTAAAAGTTGGTTTTTCCCAGGATTTCAAATTGAACTTCGGAGCATGTGCAATGGATTCCAGAATTTAACGCGAGCTTTTTCATTAGCACCCCCGCAGGTCAAGTGTGTAACGGCTAATTTAGCTCTTGGCCCGATTTCAACAAATTTCTCAGTGGGAGGCGCAAACTTTTTTAAAGCGCTAAAATTACCACTCCGCCTGGATTAATGCCTCAAAATGGGTGACAACAAATTTCCACCCCAAGGTCTATTCCTCCTCTGGATGTGCAATTGGTTTCATTGCATCAAAACCCTCGACGGATCAGTAATGGCGGTTATCTTACGTTCTGATTAGGGCACACATCTTCTCCACCCAAAGGCCCACACATCTCCTGTACTCCTGAGAACATAAGAAATAGGAGCAGCCATTTGACCATTTGAGCCTGCTCTGCCATTTAGTAAGACCATGGCTGATCTGTTCATGGACTCGGCTCCACTTCTCTTCCTGCTCCCCATAACCCTTTATCACTCCAAAATCTGTCTATCTTCACCTTAAATATATTCAATGACCCAACCTCCACAGCTCGCTGAGGCAGAGAATTCCACAAATTTACAACCCTCAGAAGAAATTCCTCCTCATCTCCATTTTAAATGGGCGGCCCCTTATTCTGAGACTAAGACCCCTAGTTTTAGTTTCCCCTATGAGTGGAAATATCCTCTCTGCATCCACCTTGTTGAGCTCCCTCATTATCTTATATGTTTTGATAAGATCACCTCTCATTCTTCTGAACTCCAATTAGTATAGGCCCAACCTACTCAACCTATCTTCATCTTCGGAATCAACCTAATGAACCTTCTCGGAACAGCCTCCAATGCAAGTATATCCTTCCATAAATACGGAGACCAAAACAGTACGCAGTACTCCAGGTGTGGCCTCACCAATACAGTTGTAGCAGGACTTCTCTGCTTTTATATTCTATCCCCCCTTGCAATAAAGGCCAACATTCCATTTGCCGTCCTGATTACTTGCTGTACCTGCATACTAACTTTTTGTGTTTCATGCACAAGGACCCCAAGGTCCCTCTGTACTGCAGTACTTTGCAATTTTTCTCCATTTAAATTATAATTTGCTTTTCTATTTTTCTGCCAAAGTGGATAACCTCACATTTTTCCACATTATACTCCCATCTGCCAAATTTTTGCCCACTTACTTAGCCTGTCTATATCCCTTTGCAGAATGTGTGTGTCTTCCTCACAATTTGCTTTCCCACCCATCTTTGTATCATCAGCAAACTTGGTTACATTACACTCGGTCCCTTCATCCAAGTCATTAATATAGATTGTAAATAGTTGAGGCACCAGCACTGATCCCTGCGGCACCCCACTAGTTACTGTTTGCTAACCAGAAAATGACCCAGTTTATCCTGACTCTCTGTTTTTCTGTTAGTTAGCCAATCCTCTATCCATGCTAATATGTCACCCCCAATCCCGTGAACTTTTATCTTATGCAGTAACCTTTTATGTGGCACCTTATCGAATGCCTTCTGGAAATCCAAATACACCACATCCACTGGTTTCCCCCTTATCTACCCTGCTCCTTACATCCTCAAAGAGCTCCAGCAAATTTGTCAAACACGATTTCCCTTTCATAAAACCATGCTGACTCTGCTTAATTGAATTATGCTTTTCCAAATGTCCTGTTACTGCTTCCTTAATTTAATGGACTCCAGCATTTTCCCAACGACAGATGTTAGGCTTACTGGTCTAAAGTTTCCTGCTTTCTGTCTGCCTCCTTTGATGTGGTCTGCTCCCAGGTTACAATTAATGTTGCTGTAAGCTGGTCACCACTTGGTGTGATAGAGCAACCTGCTGGAGATTCCATCATCCTAGTTTCCCTTCCATAGGGGTCCTTGACTTCTCGGTTCAGGCTTGGGTCAGAGAGGTTGGGAAATCCAACCTGCTTCCCACCACTGTGATGTTAAGTGGTGCTCCAATGTGCTTTGTCGCCTAAAACTATTTCTGTTAATTATAAGTCATAATCACCGATTGAGAGAATCCGCTTTATTCCCACAGTCCTTCTCGACTTACCTCAGAGTCTTCATTCAAATTCCAGAGATCAAGCCGGCCCATTCCGTCAACACACGCGAAGAGTGCAGGGTGGATAGGAGACCACATGACGTCAAACACATAGTCTGAACTGTCCTCAAAGGAATATAAGGGCTTGTTGCTCTAAAAGAAGAAATAAATTCTGCTGACTTGAGAGATCACCAGAAAAGGAATACAAGACTCTAGCCACATAAATTGAAAGCTAACAGAACTAATTTTCTTTCTCTCCAATTTCTCCTCTTCTGAAATCACAGACTCCTTCACTGGGGTACAGTTCCAGTTGTCATCTGCTACCTCTTGCAAGTGACCCTCAGCAGTGAGTGTCATCAGGCTGTTGGGGACATCACAGCCGAGCCAGAAACTGTTTTCACCCAGCATGCCTTCCAGTAGCGTTTCTGTAGAAGGATCAGGAGCAGGAACCTTGGCTGCATTTTCCGACTCTAACCCAGAGGGGCTGAGATCATCTGGCTCAGTACAGACCATGGATATAACCAGAAACCTTCCTGGTCTGTCAGGCTGAGACTTGACCTTTGAGTCATTAGGGATGAATTCACACAATAACATTATTTCCACCACAAATACCTGCTGAGGAATCAAAATATGTAAAAAGTCATAATATCACAACTAAATTGTATAAAATCCATTTGCTTTCATTGTTTTAATGCGTGCTGTTCAAAACACATTGGCGTTGGCGGCAAAGTGATTATGCAAAAGGTTACATAATCACTCAGTAGATGCCAGTCAGTGGAGTCCACTAATATTCATTTATGCCCACCTTAGTTGACCAGAGCTTCACAGTCCAGTCGAACGATGAAGTGATAAAAAGATGAGAGAAGTCCACTGCCCCTGCTGCTGTGTGACAATGGACCCCTGTCACTGGACCCTGGTGTCCTTCAAACATCTCGATGATTCCAGCTTTGCTGTAATTTACAAGACAATCACTGCAATTTCAGAACAATTGATGGAATTATGTTCTTGCTTGATCAGTCGCAACTGCACGAGGCATAATTCCTGTTGGCTACCTCTGTATTCTTCTTCTATTCTTTCCATTTCCCTCTTTTTCTCTCTCGAACATTCGTTATCTCTGCCTTTTATTTTGTTAAATCTCAAACTCTCTTTCTCCCTGCAAGTATAATTGTTTTAGCTGGGGCGAAGAGGAGCCTGGGGCAATTGTCCTGAAACTCATCATCTTTCCATTTGGATGTTCCCACATCAAGACTGCAACTTAATTTCAACAGCAAGGTCACTGTATGTACATTGCCTAACCAGGGTAAAATGTGATGCAATGGGTATCTATCTATTTCAAGGTGTGCCATTGTAATGAGTGGAAAAAGCCTGAAACTTTACATTGGATTTTGTATCTTGATATGGCCAAAGCTCCTTATGGCAATCCAGAGAGTATTCAGACTCATGCACAGAGTGAAGGGCCCAAGAGAAAGATTTAGGAGATGCAATTCCCCACTAAATCAGTGAATTTACCCCACTGACAGCCCTGTGGTACAAAAACATATCTATCACAGAGTGGGAATATTGCTGCTCGATTTCAATAATGGCACCACACACACTCAAATAGCGGAAATTTAGCTGTAACCCACTGAGAGGGAAAAAAAAAAGTCAACAAGCGATTGGAACTCAAATTGAGAGTGTCAGATAGGAGATGCGCTGATGAGATTTCACTTGAAATGATGAGCTAGTATACAAGTTTACAGTTTTAATTTTGTTAGGTAGCTTAATAAAAACTGACAGTGGTATCCAATTACTGTAAGTCAAATAACAGCGAAAATACATGCAGAGATGTTCTATCATATGCATAGGGCTACATGATTATACCCCCAACATAAATCACCTTACATAAAAAGTGGTGTCTCGCAGCACTGTTCACAGATAAAAAGTAGACTTTTGCACGTTGCGCTGAAGTAACTGTCCTGTGTTCGTCTTATGATGCTTCCCACCCGTCCGCCTTTAAGGACACACTATCTGGGCCTTACTAACCAGCTCTGAGCTCCATCATCTCCTTTATCTGCTTGGCAATGGTGCTGAAGCTTGCACCCCAGACCTTTAGTGTTGGCTTCAGCTAACAAACTAATCAGATCACAAAAAAGTGATGGACTTCTATATTTGATAGAATTGGTAATATAGTACATTTTCTCCATAATTGCATATGCCATACCTGCCAAGGCGACATGCTGTGTACACAGAGCCTTCTTCACTGCCCACGACAAAGTTATTGATGTCCCCCAGTGGGAAGGACATGGAGGTAACAGCAACTGCCTTCGATTGCTTGTGTACCAGCTCAATACTGTCCTGCAACAACAAAAAAAATCACCAATAACAAGTGGATAATACAACAGTGTGCATTTATATGGCGCTCCTCATATGCAAGAGATGTCTCAAGATACAGGGCTAAAGGCTTGTGTTATGAATGAGGCAGAACCTTCTACAGTTCAACATTGGCAAGACCAAATTTGTGGCTCCCACACCCAAGACCACCTATGTATTATTGCCTGTCTTCATCTCTATCTCACTTTCACCACTTCTGAAACCTTCATCCAATCTTTGTCTCCTCGAGGCCCAACTTCTCCAACATTCACTGATTTCCCAAGCTCCACCCGACACAAACTCCAACTTGGCCAAAACTCCACTACCTTCCTCCTATCCTGCTTACCTATCACATCTCTTCTAACCAACCTCTACTGGCTCCCAGTCACCAACCATTACATTCAAAAATCCTCATCCTGGTTTACAAATCCTTTCTTGACCTCTCTCCATCCCACTTCTGCAAATTCCTCCAGGCCAACCTGTACCATCAGTTCTTCTGAACCTGGTCTGCTAAGCATCTCTCCCCTCCGTGCGGCCGCTCCCCCCAACTTGGTTGCAGAACCTTCTGAGCTGCAGTGTGACATTTCCTTCCCTAAACTCCTCTATCTTGATCCATCTCTCCCCACCTTCAAAAGTCTCTTCAAAGTCACTCCTTCAACCACACCATCAGGCATCTCTATCAACCATCTCCTTGTTCCTGCTCGGCAGGCCATCTCCCTTGAGAAGTGCCGTGGGATGTTTTATTACGTTAACGGCTCCACATCGGTGCAAGTTGCTATAGAATGATGATTGGAACTATTACAAGGACCAAAGCGGCCTTGCTTTCATTCTATTTTATTCATTCAAAAGGATTTTAGGTGATGAGAAATGCAAGTTCCTACAATTCTGTTCTTACCTGTGGCTGAGAGAGCATGTCCAGGCTCCAGGTACACAGTTTTCCATCAGTGGAGACGCTGACCAGGTTATGAGCATTTTGAGTACCAACAACGTTCACACAGTACACAGGATGCTACAACACAGAGAACAATCATACCGGGATATCAATGTAAAGATCTGGAAAATAAATGATTGCTCCAATCTCCTTTACAGGACAGTTTTATCCCTCATTAAGTTGAACAAATACCACCACCGTTATTATGTCTGTCCACTTCATATATTGGATGTATGCGATGTGATTAAAGATTTGGTTTCAAACTTATTTTCAGTATGTGGTAATAAATGGATTCTTCTCACCGTGTGGGCTGCAGCAGACAGTGGGGTGCGCTGGACAGGCGTCTTCTTGTTACTGCGGTTATCCCAAAGGACAATCTGACCAGAATATGTTCCACCCACCATCAGATTTGGGTGAAACTGTGCAAAGCAGGCAGACATGACTTTTGACTGAAAGAGAGAGCAATTAAATACAATCACACCTTCTCATAACTCAAAAGAGAGATCAAAAAAGAGACGAGCTGCTGACATTAACATTCTGTCTTTAAACCCCGAGGCCGAAATTCAGCTCCCCAATAAGGTCCGTTACCGCCGGATTGCAGCGGCCAGGTACCGGAATCGAATGGCCACCGCCAGCCAAATTCAGCAGGGTGGGGGGAGGTGAGTTTCTGGCGGTTCCCACTTCTGCCGCTGCCGAGCGGCTGTGAGTCATCAGTGCGCGCACCGCTGGGATCTCTCACCTCATTTGAAATTCAGCCTGAAAAATCGAATGCTCGCCGAGCGGTGCCCCCGACAGCTCTCTCTGTCGGCGCACCTTTCATTCCCTCTGTGAGCCATGGCAGCGCGGCGGCCATTAAAGGCAAGGGCCCAATGCCGCCGCCATTTTATTTTTTTTGCCGGCCGAGTTCCCGGACTATTGTGCCCCCCCCCCCGGGTTCGGCCGGGCCACCAACAGGCATCGTGGCACCCTCTCTTGGGTGCCAGACCGCTGGCCCGGCCGAAACCCTCCCTGGTGGCCCAGTGGCCAAGCCGAAATAATCACCGATTCTCTCCCCTTTAACGGAGGGGAGAGACGGTGATGCAGACGCACAATGACATCATCACCGCTCCGCTGCTGAGTGACGGGGGCGGAGAATCCGTCTCGGCCCCACTTCCACACCTCACCAGCACTTACCGCTGCACTTCCGCCCCCATTATGACCGACTTCCGGGCCGCTTTAAAAAAAAAACGCCAAAGAGCTGAATTTCGCGAAAGAGGCGACCTCATCAGAGATGGCGGTAAAAATTCTTTGAAAACGGTAGGTATGCCAGGTTTCCGGTGGGGCTGAATTTTGGCCCCTCTATGTCTAAACTCAGTCTTTAAACTAAATGTGTTTCAGATGAGACGTTAAACAGAGACCCCGTTTTCCCTCCCAGGCGGACGTAAAACATTCCACGGTGCTATTCAAAGAAGAGCAAGGGAGTTATCCCCAGTGTCCTGGCCAATGTTTATCCCTCAACCAACATCACTGAAACAGATTATCTGGTGATAATGCTGTTTATGGAAGCTTGCTGTGCGCAAATTGGCTGCCGCCTTTCCTGCATTACAATAGTGATGGCACTTTCAAAAGTATTTCATTGGCTGTAAAGCGCTTTGGTCCCGGAGGTCGTGAAAGGCGCTATATAAATGCAAGCAACGTTCCCGCTAAGCTGCGCGGCGGTCTGGAGGTCCCATGCAGGCTGCTCACTAGCTTTTAAATGGAAGAAACCGCGCTTGCGTGAAAATCTGAATACGCCGCGCAGCCAGTTAAAGGGACCGCGCTTGAGAAAAAAAGTTACAGGGAACATTGAATGTAAGTTTTTTTCCATGGAACTGAGTGGCTTGATGGTGTCAACATGAATTACACTCAGCAATTAGTCAACGAGAGAGGTTCAAACATGTACACAAAACAAGTTTGTGCCCAGTTGCAATCCTCCCCCATCCATTCTATGTCTGAATAAAAGAGCTAGATGCCCAAATGAATTACCTGCTCCGGTCTGCATCAAAGCACGACAGGCAAAACGTGTGCAAATAAGTCTCATTTATAGTAAGCCTTTCTGTGCACAACTTTGGGACTAAAAGAAAAGAAACATAGAAACTTACAGCGCAGGAGGCCCATCGTGTCTGCGCCGGCTGACAAAGAGCCGCACGGCCCTTGGTCAGCAGCCCTGAAGGTTACATATAAACCTATGAACAATGACGGAAAAGCAAAGAGCACCCAGCCCAACCAGTCCGCCTCACACAACTGCGACACCCCTTATACGAAAACATTCTACACTCCATTCTACCTGGAGCCATGTGATCTCCTGGGAGGCGCAAAAACCAGATAAAAACCCAGGCCAGTTTAGGGAGAAAAAAATCTGGGAAAATTCCTCTCTGACCCACCCAGGCGATCAAAACTAGTCCAGGAGATCACCCTGGCCGTATTCTATTCCCTGCAGTACTTACCATTATATCTGCTCCGTCCAACAAAAGGTCACCCAATCTAATCCTAATTACAAGCTCTAGATCTGTAACCCTGCAGATTGCTGCACTTTAAGTGCCCACCCAACCATCTCTTAAAAGTGGTGAGGGTTTCTGCATCCACCACTCTTCCAGGCAGCGAGTTCCAGATACCCACAACCCTCTGCGTAAAGAAGCCCCCCCGTCAAATCCCCTACCAACCACCTTAAAACTATGCCCCCTAGTAATAGATACCTCCACCAATGGAAATAGACCCTTACTATCCATTTCGCATGCCGCCTTAACCACCTGGCTTGTTACTTTCAGGGATCTGTGTACAAACACACGATAACATCCATCTGGTCCGGGACCTCATCCATCATTCCCAGGAAGCTGGTCTGTCGGTCGCCTTCCTATCTCTCGACCAAGAGAAGGTGTTCGACAGGGTGGATCATGACTATCTGTTTGGGACTCTGCGCGCTTTCGGGTTCGGGACGCATTTCGTCGCCCGGATTCGACTTTTGTACACCGCCGCGGAGTGTCTGATTAAGGTTAACGGGTCCTTGACGGCGCCCCTTCGCTTTAGGAGAGGGGTGCGCCAGGGATGCCCCATGTCTGGCCAGTTATATGCCATCTGCGTGGAGCCTTTCCTGCGGACGAGGTTGACGGGACTGGCTCTGCAAGGGCCGGGCGTGGAGGTCGTCCTCTCGGCTTACGCCGATGACGTGCTCCTCGCGGTAGAGGATCCCGCTGACCTGCGGAGGATGCGTGAGTGCCAGGAGATTTACTCGGCCGCGTCCTCCGCCAGGATCAACTGGGAGAAATGTTCCGGACTCCTGGTGGGTCATTGGCGGGTGGACTCCCTGCCGGAGGAGCTCAGGCCTTTTGCCTGGAGCACGACCCATCTCCTCTATCTGGGAGTCTACCTTAGCCCCGACGAGGAAGCCTGGCCGGCGAACTGGCAAGAGCTGGAGGCCAAGTTCGCCGCTCGCCTAGGGCGCTGGACAGGACTGCTCCGAGTGCTGTCCTACAGGGGTCGAGTGCTAGTCATAAACCAGCTGGTGGCCGCCATGCTGTGGTACCGGCTGGTCACTTTGATCCCTCCCCCTGCGTTTGTCACCAAGATACAGAAGAAGCTGGTGGACTTCTTCTGGAACAACAGGAAGCACTGGGTCTCTGCCGCGGTCTTGAGTCTCCCACTTGGGGAGGGCGGTCAGTCGTTGGTGTGCGTCAGCGCCCAGCTCGCGACTTTCCGTCTTCAGACCCTGCAGAGATACCTTTACGTCGAGCCCCCTCCTAGGTGGTGTGCTCTGGCGACGTATTTCTTCCGCCAGCAGCACGGCCTCAACTACGACACGCAGCTCCTGTTTGTGAACTTGGGGGGTGCCAGGACCGCCGTCCAGGAGCTGCCTGTCTTTTACAAGGAACTCACCAGGGTCAGGAACAAAGTCACCACCAAGCGCAGCTCTCCACCGGCTGGAGTGGCGGCTGTCCTGCAGGAGCTGCTGCTCAGGAATCCATACCTCCACGACTGAGGTTTTAGGTGGCAGTCGGACGAGAGGGCTGTGGCTGGTGAGGTGATCAGGGTCAGGGACCTGCTCGATGGCGGAGGAGCGGGCTGGATGGCGCCAGACACGCTGGCGCGGCGCCTAAATTCGGCCGACATCCGCCGCGCGGCCGATGCCATCGAGTCGCTAAAAACAGCTCTGGGCCCTGATTCCGTTAGGTGCATCGAAGAGGCTCAAGCACGTGGGGAGATCCCGTCCGAACTGACCCCTGTCCGGACGGAATTCCTCATCGGCGCCAAACCCCGGAACCTCCCTCGGGAGCCGGCGCCTCACAACTTGAGCCGCCTCGGGGAAATCCCCTCCTGCCTTTCAGTTCCGCGTGGAGGGGTTTCCTGTACGGGCTGCTCCTGCACACTCTCAACTTTGCCATCCTCGCCTGCCGTCCGGACACGCCATGGCGTACCATCTTGCCGTCCGGAGGAGGTGGGGGTCCCCGATGGAGGGCACTCTACGCGGGAGTCCTCCCACTATTTATCGGGGACTTGGCCTGGAGGGTGGTGCACAGAGCAGTGACGTGCAATAAATTTTTAAGCCGGTTCACGGGCTCCCAGGCCGCCTGCAATTTCTGCGGTCTGGAAGAGTCCGTGTTCCATGTTTTTATCGAATGCACGAGGTTGCAGCCCCTGTTTTATTATTTAAAGGGGCTGCTCCTGAAATTCTGGCTGCACTTCAGTCCCACACTCCTGATCTTTGGGCACCCTGTGCGGAGGGGAGCGGGTAGGTCCGAGGGCCTCCTCGTAGGACTGCTCCTGGGCACAGCCATGGGTGCCATCAGCTGGTCCAGGCAGCGGGCGGTCGAGGGGGTCGTTCAGCCTGACTGTCTGCCTCTCTTCCGCGCGTACATCCGCCAGGGTGTCCTTGGAGATGGAGCACGCGGTGTCCACCGGTACGCTCGCGGCCTTCCGCGAGAGGTGGGCACCGGAGGGACTGGAGTGCATCATCACGCCTGGCAACCAAATTTTAATTTGATTTTATGTTTTAAAGTTTAATTTGTTCTAATTGCCGGTGTTTTTATTGTCCCCCTCCCCTTTTATAGGGGGCACTTGGAGAAAAAAAAAATATGATTTTAGTGCCAAAAAACCCCCAAAAAACACAAAAAAAAGGGCCTTGAAAATGGTTGGTGTGTCCCCCAGATCGGGGGGACACGATTTAATGTTTTAGTTTCCGCCCAAAAAGAGTTCTGTGGACAAGCATTCCAAGGCCATTTTGTTCATCTACACTATTAAGTGGCCTACCGATTAATGTGTATACCCTTTCCTTATTCACCCTCCGAAAGTGCATCACCTCACACTTCTCTGAATTAAATTCCATTTGTCACTGCTCTGCCCATCTGACCAGTAGATTAATAACTCCTGCAGCCCATGACTTTCCTCTTCATTATCAACCACACAGTCAATTTTAGTGTCATCTGCAAACTTCTTAATCATACTCCCTATATTCAAATCTAAATCGTTGATATATACCACAAAAAGCAAGGGACCCAGTACTGAGCCTTGCGGAACCCCACTGGAAACATCCTTCCAGTCACAAAAACATCCATCAATCATTACTCTTTGCTTCCTATCTCCAAACCAATTCTCGATCCAACTTGACACTTTGCCCTGTATCCCATGGGCTTTAACCTTCATGAGCAGTCTACCATGTGGGACCTTATCAAAAGCCTTGCTAAAGTACATATATACTACATCGTACGCACTACCCTCAATCGACCCTCCTGGTTACCGCCTCAAAAAATTCAATCAGGTTCAATTCAATTCAACAGAATGGTGTATAATTAACAGGAATAGATTGGTCAAGTCACTGCTGCTACACTCAGATTTCGAAATATTTTAATGTGGAAATGCAATACACACGGGAAAAATGATGATTTTGAGCGCAGGTACAACTTCACATGTGCACACTAAATAAGGAATATACATCATCCAATTTTATATAAATAATATTAACACCACAGCACACTTTCTCTAAAGGTTAATGCTAAATATTGGACAGTAAAATTAGACAACTCAAATATGTATAACATATAGAATATAATTTTCTGGTATCACACCCAGTTAGATAGACTGCATGATTCCCAAACTTAGCACGGGGTTAGGAAGAGTCGGAATCTACAAACTGAATACACATAAAAGGGTTTCAACACATTATAGAATACCTGGCAGTGAAAGATATATTCTGGAGTGGTCTTCTTAAACTTCATATTCCATACAAGAGCTACACCATCAGGCTCATTCAAAGCATCCTCGTTATTAGTATACGAAGCAACCAGTAGTTCTGGATACTATTTGAAAAAAGAGTGATGAAAGAAACAGATCAGTTTAGCTCATAGGAGTTAATACAAGAGATAGCGCTCCCTCATTATACTGTTGGGTATAGTTCCAACTCAGTCAGGTGAAAGAACAACTGCAGTCACAGTTCCCACCGCCCAGATTAAGACTGACGTTCCTAACACCTTCACAAGAAGTCAATCTCTCTGGATTGGAATAAAAACAGAAAAATGCTGGAAATACTCAGCGGGTCAGGCAGCATCTGTGGAGTGAGAAACAGAGTTAACGTTTCAGGTGACCCTTTGTCAGAACTGGAAAAAGTTAGAGATGTAACAGATTTTCAGCAAGTGTAGGGGCAGGGAAAGGAAGGGGGCGGGGGGGGCGGTGGTGGGGAAAGAACAAAAAAGGTCTGTGATAGGGTGGAAGGCAGGAGAGATTAAGAGACAAAAGTGATGCTGGTGCGAGGCAAAAGGAGATGGTAATGGGGCAAATTAAGAAACATAAGATGAGTCTAGATAGGGAAAGAGAATAAAAAAATAGGGGCAGAGGTTATGGTCTGAAATTGTTGAACTCTATGTTGAGGCCAGAAGGCTGTAAAGTGCCTAAACGAAAAATGAGGTGCTGTTCCTCGAGCTTATGTTGAGCTTCATTGGAACAGTGCAAGAGGCTGAGGATGAAGAGGTCAGAGTGGGAGTGGAGAATTAAAGTGACAGGCGACCGGAAGCTTGGGGTCATGCCTAGAGACTGATTGGATCCAATCCCGGGATTGGATTCGGGTGACTGATATTCAATCGGATGAGCCTGATCGGAAAGTGGGCGGAAATCCATTGCACCAGATCTCCGCCCACTTTGCATATCGTGCACGTTTCCAGGGACAGGGGAACTGGGAATTTCAGTAAAATATAAAACGGTGGCCCGGCAAGGGTGGGGGGAAAGAGAAGAGTATCATCTTGCACACGATTTCCTAACGTGTGTGTGTGCAGGATGTTCATTCATATTCTCGCTCACGAATACTGTGCCTCCAGGTTTTCTAAGCAATGAAGCTGAATGCAGAAGTCAGTTTAAAAGAGCCAAGTACGATCGGTCTTCAAGTTATAAGGTTATTTCCAAACCTTTTTTTCCCTCTTGCCACTTAGGTATTCATCTGACTTTGTGACATTTGTTGTGGAGCAGTCTTCTCTCCCCTCCTCAATGGACCAGTGGGTTGCCCCATGGGAATCTCACTGTATCTCTGCTTTTTGGAAGAGCGAGCCACAGAGGGAAGCAGGGCAGGTCAGACAGCACCAGGGATGCTGTGCACTCACCCACCAGTAGCCTCAAGTCCATATCTACTGACCTTGCTTTGGCAAAGGAATAGTGCACATGGTGGCTCCAATTAGCAAGGAATACCTGATGGCACAAATAGGATATGTGAAGACAACATGCAACCAGGCCATGGTGAATTATTCTTCAAAAGGCACCCCACTAAGATGCCACCAACCATATTTACATTGTTTCACGCTGTGGGGAACGGTCTTCAACAGGGTCAGCAGACAGCCAGATGCAGAGTTTTGTCAACTGTTACAACCCACATGTAGCACAGGGCTCAGTATTGGGCAGCTTTACTTAAATACATAAAAAATGGGTGACGCAGGGTCCCAATAGCCTGAGCATCATTTTGTATGCCTTTCGTTTTTTTCATCATTGTGCAATTAGGGAGGAAATAGCCTTCAGCTGCTGGGTGAAATAGTTTCATCAGCTCATTGATGCGAAGTGTCAGAAGACAGCAAGTGAAACCTATTGCTATCACTTCATGAGTTTTCATCCCGACGGCTTACTCACCTGCTGTGACCAGTCCAGACAGGTAACAACACGATCCTTTGACCAATTTTCATCATAAAACTGCCTGTTCAGTGACAACTTGGCCCCCGCTTGGACCTCCCTGTGGAGGCATTTTATAATGTATTAAACACATACAGCAATACGTCAGTAGACTTAATTCATTGCAATTTTAAAGCACAGTGCAGTCTTCAGACTAGTCTGTCAAAGAGAAAGTGGCAGAAAATAATTTACGAATAAGGAAGGAAGACATTACCCACCCTTCTTTGTCATCTAAGTTGCGGCCACTGTAGTCAAAGAAAATGTCAACATGTTCAGTAAGTGCTTGCTCAATCATTCTGGAGGTCTGGTCAAAGGAGGCCAGAAATCCCGCAGAACGTAGAATCTTTTCTTTTTCATCCTCGGTCATCTCATGCCGAATTGCTGGAAAGAAATTTGACATCATAATTGAGCTTAGATGCCTTTTTTTTTTTAAATACAAATGTTACTATTTTTCTTTCCCATTCCCCTCCTGAAGTCTCCTACATCGAACACCTTCCCTGGCACAATGAACTGGTCCACTGCATTTTTCTCACACTTAGTAACTCTGCGCAATGCAAGGAAAATGTTAAAGACAGCACAAAGAAATGGGATTTCAGCTCCTAGATCTGTGACTGACAAAAGAAATAAACAACATGCCAGTAAACCTTTCAGGACCATACTATGTGCAGTTTGCATGATACCTTTTAGTATACATACCCAAATGTGCACCCCTGCAGCGCACTCCTCCTCTCGAGTGCTGCACAGGGGAGATTCTCTATCCAATGATCCCCTCTCTTCCCCACTGCATTTCCAATCAGTGTCATCCCACAACAACACGAGTCTAAGATCAGACCAAGGCTGCTTCCCTAATTAGTATGATGCAGCTCCAATAAGGAAGGGAGAGTTGCTGGATCTAGCTCCGAGTAGTGAGGTAAGACAAGTAAGTGAACTGAAGATTAATAAACTAGGAAGAGGATAGGGGATGCATCAAAGGTAGGGGGTTCCAAGAATGAATAGCGAGGTTAGAGCAAAGATACTGACCCTGAAATTCCGGTTGACCTCTACCTGCGGGCAAACGACCCCAAAACACAAAAAAGATGCTCACTTACCTGCTGCTACTGCGTCCATCCGAACCCCCGAGCCCGAGGCCTCTGGTGACTGCGCGCTCAGCGTATGCACGTGGGGACGTGCGCAGGCCGGGATCTGGAGACAGCAGCCAATCAGGTGAAGTATAGTTTCTCATTCATAGTAATAGGAGTACTGTAAGTCCGGAACTCCTATTACTATGAATGAGAATCCCGCCCCCCACCCCAACACCCAAAACACAATAAAAAAATAGAAAATAAAGTACACATTTAACATTCGTTTAAATTAAAGTTGTTATAAAAAAAAAAAGTTTGCCGACTTTTCAAAAAGCTTTTTTTAATTAAGCCTTAAAATAAGCTTACCGTAGTGGGGAGGGTTTTTAAAAATAAAATGTGTTTTTATAACTTTATTTTTAATATGTGTGTGTATTTTTAAACATCAGGCGCAAGATTTTAAAAGATATTTGCAGGGCAAGATATTAGTAAATATCGGAAATTTTGCCCTGCAAGTGTCCTCGCTCCCGATCTGCGGATGATCCGTCAAGCCAGAAACTTGACAGATCGTTGACAGATCGGAAAAAACGGTTTTCAACGCATGCGCATTGCTCGCTGAAAATTGGCTTTTCCGATGCCTTCCCGGGTCCATAGAAACTTCTTACGGACCCGGGACATCGGAATTTCAGGACCACTAAGTATAGGCAGTACAGTACGGAAGAAATTATGACAAATATAAAAAGGTATAGAAGAAAAGCAGAGAGATTGGGAAGGGCAAGAGGAACTATGAAAGAGATGGACGGTCAAAATAAAATGAAACATAAGCACATCAGAAGTGAAAGGAAATTTAAAGGGGGCACTTAGAAATGAAAGGTCTTGTACCCGAGAGTGAAGGATTGCAAAAAAGCTCAAGTATTTTGCCTCAGTATTTAAAGAAGATGAAAGTAGGTCTATAGCAGTACCCGAAGAGGATGTGAATGAGTCACTACAGGAGATAAATATTCAAAAGAAAACAGCACTAAAAAAGTTAATGGTACTAGTGGACAAGTCACCAGGCTCCAATGATATGTATCCCAGAATACTGAAAGAGTTAGAGAGCAAATGCACTAACCATAACTTTCCAAAAATCTTTGGAACGGGAATTGTGTCAAATACCTCTGAATAAGGCCTTCTCTACTGAGCTAGTCAACATTACTAGGCTTTATTCATACCTCCTGGTTTTTGAATGATTGCTAGATTGAGGAGTGCAGCATGTTCGTGCGCCAACACACAACAGCAGGGTGGTGAGGGTTTGATCTTCAGTGCCGCCAAGTTGCCAATCTTTGTTGCACTGCTGCGAGAAGGGAATTTCGCATGTGTGTGCTTCTTACTGGCGAGAACCGAATGGCACTGGCTGGAGCTCAGGAGCCAATCACCTGCCCTCACTCAGTTACAGATATCCACCTCACACCTCAAAGAAGCTAGAGCAAATCATAGCGTCACAAAATCACAAAAGGAATACCTGCGATAAATAGACTGCATCGAGTCTGCAAACATTTTCCAACTTCGACAAACAACCAAACCCACGGCAAGTTTAAGTGTATATTGAGAACGGAAAAACAGCAGACCTCATCCAGGGATGTGGTGCAGGAATTATATACCACAGCTCCACAAAACCAGAGCAAGGAGAAGTCATTCATTCAACTGAAGAATTCTAACTGGAATGAAACACTTTTTAAACTTTACATTGGCAGCACTCTCATGCTTAGGTTTCAACACACTGCTATTAATAGTATCAATCTAGGTTTCTGATAGCACCAATATCTTGCGTTGCAACACAACCGAGGGGCTGTTGCATATATATTGTGCATAGTATTCTATGAATTATGTGAGCATTTGACCGGGGGGGGGGGGGGGGGGGGGTGTGAAAAAGCACTTTCGATGCAAGGTGTTGTTTCTCCTCCTCGCCCCCCGCCCTTTTAAACTTTAACTACAATCTCCTGGACTGTGCTTCACACTCACAGGGAGCAGACATTTCACATGCTGGAGATGTCCACGTGCTCTTGGCTCACAACCCTGAGCACCTCCACCAATTCAGCAGAGAACAGCATCCTTCTAGTCTCTGTGCGGAAATTTGAATTGAGCATTCTTTGAATAACTTTGTTCAGCCAAGTTCGGTATAATGAAAAGTTAGTCTATTCCACATATCTTACCTTGATGCTCTTCTTCAGTCTCCTCTTGGGTTTCTTCAGGTGTTTCGGTCTCTGTTTCAGTTGTTGCTTTCATGGGAACTTGTTCTTCGTCTTTTTCTTTAGAAAGAAATTGTATCAAACAGCAAATCGACACACATCAGAAATCAACCCTATATGCACAGCTATATCCACAAAATGTAATTGTACCCCCTGAAATCAATGTATTACTTCATTTGTACTTAAAACATTTATCCAAATGCCATTGATAGGGTGACTCAAGTTGAACACAACCCAACCTATATTTGTGCACAGAGCAATATACAGTAATTTGAAAAACTCTCTCCCCTTCATGTAAAATGTCTATTTTCTCACTTCCCATCGGAGCCCATTGCCATGTTTAGTAGACACCTCAAATCGCTGGAGAAATATCACCAACGAGGTCTCCGCAAGATCCTGCAAATTCCCTGGGAGGACAGACGCACCAACGTCAGTGTTCTCGACCAGACCAACATCCCCAGCATCGAAGCACTGACCACACTTGATCAGCTCCGCTGGGCAGGCCACATTGTTCGCATGCCCGACACAAGACTCCCAAAGCAAGCGCTCTACTCGGAACTCCTACACGGCAAACGAGCCAAAGGTGGGCAGAGGAAATGTTACAAGGGCATCCTCAAAGCCTCCCTGATAAAGTGCAACATCCCCACCGACACCTGGGAGTCCCTGGCCAAAGACCGCCCTAAGTGGAGGAAGTGCATCTGGGAGGGCGCTGAGCACCTAGTCTCGTCGCCGAGAGCATGCAGAAATCAAGCGCAGGCAGCGGAAGGAGGGTGCGGCAAACCAGACTCCCCACGCACCCTTTCCTTCAACGACTGTCTGTCCCACCTGTGACAGAGCCTGTAATTCCCGTATTGGACTGTCAGTCACCTGAGAACTCACTGAGTGGAAGCAAGTCTTCCTCGATTTCGAGGGACTGCCTATGATGATGATGATTGCCATGCACCATTTCCTGGATAACAGGGCAGTCGGGTGATCCACTATCAGGGTTCTACCGCTGCCACTAATTTGGTTGCTAGGAAATCCCGCGAGCACCCCAGGATGACTTGCCGATTGAGTTTTTTTCTCTCTCTTGTGGTGGGACCTTTACTAGAGTTCGCAGCACATTTGGGATCGCTAACTGAGCTCCCTCACTTTTACAAATAAAAATAGCAATTTTGAGCACTAAAAAAAAGCATTCAATGTTGAAACAATCCCTGATATGGGTCACTGAGGGCATACCAACTTACATTCAACCAGGTAATTTCCAATGGGTCACGTCAGATGGGAGTTGTTCTCTATAGCAGAATGCCCCATGGAAGAGAAAAACTAATCAGCAGGGACACCTATCCCATCCTGTCAGCCAATATGAGCAGCATTGCTGCTGTCAATGGAAGAGTCTATGACCTAGACAGTCCTGTCCACCTAGCTACAGCTGGAGGCAAGATGGCAACAAAAATGGGGTGTTAAAAGGGGAAATTCCAGCAATGTGGAGATACACTTTGTTCTGTCCTCTTACTTTCCTCGACACAGGCGCTACACTCTTCAAGCTGAAGGGGGGCTAAGTGAAGGGGTCAGAAAGTGAAACTATCATTAATGGCCCATACACTAAAGCCCACCCCATGAACTGAGCAGTTGAGATTGTAGGCTCCAGAATCCTATACAAGATGCATTATAATATGAATTGGCCTGATGAGAATACGGTCTGACTCTTGGTCGGCCAACAGAGACTATATGAACACTTGGCTTCGAATAAGATCTCTATCTAGTGTGCAATTTACTCTAGATTTCCTGAACAGCAGAAACGTACTTGTCCTGTAACAAGTTTGATCGAGAGAAAGTGTTGCAGGGACAGAGAGGATCTCTGGTGATTGGTTTTGAAGATGGCAAGTAAGAGTTCAAGGTTTAGGTACTTGAATTTTCCAGCTATCTAGTAAGGTGTGTCAGTTTTCACCTAGGCTGCTCGTCACAGTGCCCAATGAAAACAACGCATCCCACCTCGGCGTTGAGGTAAAGTAAAATATCTGTCCTTTAGAGAGAATGTGCTTCTTGATGGTTAAAATCCAGAGCAGCACAGCCAAATACAAGTCATGCAAAAGCCAAAAGCCTAAAGCCCAGTTCACCACAGCAAAGAGAGAATCCATGGGGGGGCGGGGGGAGGGGAAGAGATCTAAACAAATAATTAAAGGAGAAAATTACTGGAAAATGATTGGTCTTGGCTCACCTTCATTTGGTTTAGCAACCACTGGCGTTTGGGTCTCCTTACTGTGTGCAAGACGCTCACAAGGTGCAATATCCACATGGGTAATTCTGGCTATTCCTAGTTTTTGCAGGTGATGTCTACATAGGAGTGGATAAATAAAAATCACTGTGGTGCAGTAAGTAGCAAAGCGACACTCAAATCTGATGGACTGCTACGCTTCTACAGCAATTGCAATGGAACCTCCAATATCCATACTCTGATCTACCAGAATTTCCACAGGACACACAATTGTGCGAGATGCCACATCATTAAATCATTTCTTTTGTTATCTGCATTTCATCTTTTAACGGTGAATGCAACATGAATGTTTTATTTTCTTATTTGCATTGTATGTGCCTTCGTTCATGTGCCTAGGATATTGCTGCAGCGTATGTACAAGATCAGAATTTGGCTTATTCATCAATTTCCATTATCCAGAAAGAGTCCCCTCCATTTTGGCAAATAATGGAGGTTCCATGGTTATGCAATGTTATAAACGAACTATTGTTTTCCATCAGCAGTCTGCACGATGAATTGGTCGTCCCAACACACATTAAAAAAGCACTGAGCAGACAATAAGCATACAGATTATGTGCAGAACATTTTCATGTAGAGGCCACAGTAGAAATAAATACTTAAAGCATCTCTTGTCGTAAACCTTTCTAGACCTGTTCTTGAACCCTTTGCCAAAGTGCAGCAATGTAAGTGTTTTATATCAGTTGCAGACCTGGAGTTACAAGTGAGATTTTTGGAATCTTTGCTAGTTTAAATACTAGAGTTTCATGAACGTATCCTGTAGGTTTTGATTATATCAAAAAATAAAATCACTGGAGAATGAGTTTTTAAAAAAAAAAAATACTTGTTCCAATTTCTCCAGTTACCCTCCAGATGAGAATGGAAACAGCTCAAGTGTGAACCACATAACAGACTGGTTTGTGTTTGGTATTTTGTCTGTTATAATGACTGTCGGATTTATTGTACAGGACAATCACGACTTAAATTTATAAAGTAGTGATTGTGGAATATTGAACATAACACTAATGTTATCCACGTGACTTTCATATACATGAACAAACGGTGGAGATCGAGGGAGTGATTTTGCAGCAAGAACACAGAGGGAATCTTGTAAAAGTCAAATCTGGGATGGCCTAGCAGTTAAAGGATGAATACCTGTATGCAGGTGCAGTGTATGTACTGCAATTACATGGTAACGCACGAGTTACTGGGGGTCACTTTCACCTTCAGCGCTTGGGTTGCAAACTGTTGGGAGCGGATCACTCACCGGTTATAGAACCCGCCCGATGGGAGGACAGGTGCTCCAATTGAAACTAAAGGCTAATTAAACAATGAATAAATAAGGGCTACATATACTGAGTGTTACACCACTGTAGTCATTGTTTGGGTGTGAAGCAAAGCTCGACATACACACCTATCATCCATCATGCTTCTTCTCCAGATCCACAATTTTAAAAAAAAACGATAAATAAATCAAGAGTTAAATCTAACTGGCAATTAGTTTGCCAAGCAGTAGGAATGAGGCATGTGGAAGGAACAATTAAAGTTCCAAATCAATGCTCGGGCATTAAAATCACAGCCTTTCCAGCATTTCATCAAATGATCTGGTGCGTATTATTCCACTTTTAAAAATCCGAATGCCAGTACAAAAATAAGCCCAGGGTCCCTTTAATATCACCCACTGAACACAAATGATAAAAAGACTACCTACTTCTACCAAAATTAATATTTTGTTCAATATACATCTCTCCGAAACAATACCTTTATGAAAATGGGAACAGTTCTGAACAGCACTATTGTGCTTCATAGTTTAAGTTTTCTATTGGGTACTCTGTGCTTCCATTGTATATGGTTCATGACGAATCATTAAATGCGCAAGATACCAAATAAAGCTTTTTAAAATGTCAGTGTGTGATGGCCCAGGGACACTCGGGTGGATATCCTGCCTTGTTCAGTATTCCTATTTCAAAAAATACGGGGCGGGTGGTGGCCAGCAGCAGCCCGTGAATTTTAACGTGGAGCACTCCCAAATAAGTTAAGTAATTTCTTTAAGGAACGCTGATTTGGCTGCTAAACAACTGAAGAAACTGACGGCAGTGTGCACGGCGCCTGTTACTGTCACTTGCAATCCAAAAGGGTCCTGAAACAGGTGCCAGGACCGATGCATATGCAAATAGGGGACTCAATGCCTACAGGAGGAGCCTTAATCAATATGGTGGGCAGCACACTGCCAGCGTTGCATGAACACGCGCACGTCACCCGCCATATTGGACTCGTAGGATTTCGAGGCCATTAATTATTGCTCGAGGTAGCAGTCTGTTCCACGAGATGACATTTTACATGAAGAAGGTTTCCTTAAGCTACGTTTAACTTTTGGTTTAGTATATAATCATGTCCCTGCTTCTCCTATCCTGGTTTTGTATTTTTTTTAAAAACTCTTTACATCCTTATTCAGTATCTGATAAAAATGTATAATATTTGTCTTTTTCTAATAAGATTTAGTCTCTTCAGCCCCTCTCAGTGGATTAAAATCTGAAATGTTGTCGCTTGATTTTCTCTTGAACCCTTTCCATGTTCTCGGTCACTTAATTGGTTTGGAAACCATAACTAGAATCACTACCCAACATGGGGCAGGTTATCACTAATGCTTTATAGGATCAGTCTCAAGACCTTGCCCTTGCATTCCTTGCACACCCCCAACAGTCTATTTGCCTTTGTGCCCTACACTTTCAATGTCTGGTCAACTATGACAGCTACATCTTTTTCTTAACGCCTCATTTAATGATGTCCCCTTCATTTTCTAATCCTTACATTTCTCAATATTAAATGCCTCTGCCCAATTGTTAAATCATTAAAGATCTCTGAATCTGAACCCTCCTTTTAAAAAAAAAGAACTGATTTTTACAGAAAGCATTCTCATTTAATGAACAAATGATTCAACCCCTGAAGGAAACACTTATTGCAGATTTTACAGTTTAGCTCACGTTTATTTGGTCTCGGCGAGTTAGCCAAGTATTATAGTTAGCAGCAGAAAGGAGTAGAGGATAGGTACCGCATTTCAGAATCAGTCTGAAGTTGAAGGACAGAGAGATCTGTATCCCATTGCAGCGTCCTGATGAGGTTAGCAGAGTAAACCGTGAAGTAGAAATGTGAAAGGTTAGTTTTCATACACAGTAAATAAAGCTACACAATCAAAGTAGAAAAATCCACTGGCCCTGCCTGATTTTTGGGGTTTGCAAATATATAGTAAATCGTTTTATATGACCAGCTCCAATACCAAATGATTAAGCGATGACACAAAGGATCTATCAGACAAAGCTAGTTAATGTCATTGGGTGTTACCTGATCGATTAATTGATTTGGGTGCTTCTTGACTTAAACTGGAGGCGGAAATATATTCTGTATTTTTTAGTTAATTATTTATTCACGACACTGATCCCACAAATTGCCTCAAGAACATTAAGAGTCAACCTGTAGTATGGGATTGGAGTCACGTTTAGGTCAGACCAGGTAGGGGTGGCAGGTTCCCTTCTTTTTTTCCTGGTACCAGCCAACAAATTGCCACGGTAGGATTTGAACTCAACCTCTGGGTTGCTAGTCCAATACCATAAACACTGCACGACCCTACTCCTTCAGGTCAAAATATGTGGGGACCATTGGATTTTCCAGCACTGTTCATGTTCAATAATGATTTTACTGGAAAGCCTGAGCAAAAGTGATAGCCATTTCAGACTCATTGATAGTTTTACACAATCAGACAAATCGTGGATTAATCACACTGTTACAGTGTAAAATACCACTGAACAAATCTCTTGACATCATGCATATCAGTGGGATAAATTCCAGAAACGGACACTTGAATTTGAGGGAGTGGAGAGATAAAAACATCAAATATCATGTGTCATTAAAGTAAAATTGCTGATATGTGTAATGCTTTGGTTAAATTTAGAATAAATAAAAAACAAATTCACCTACCTACTTGATTTTTTATCAGCATCACAAGCAAAAATCTGTATAATACAGATCGTGTAGTCAGATCACTGTCTACTGTGACCACGCAATAGTGGTTCCAATGGGAAATTAGTCGTTCTTTTTTTAAAAAATTAGCGATGCAAGGAAGTCAGATTATATCTCAATGTCCTATCTCCATTTGTTACAATAAAGTGTCCAAACTCAAATTCTCAATTGTTAAGGTGTAAATTAGACCCACCTCAGGGGGAGGGTTCATGCTTTTGTTTCAAACACGTGCGTACACATTACCAGCATAAAATGCTTGGGGATTCACAACCAAATCCCTTCCTATACCAGCTGACGTTTTCTTCCTCCTCATGTTCATCATTTCACCCACTCCCACCATTTGTCCCCTCTGTGCTACAATGTGGGAGGGCGGCAGGGGGGCGGGGGGGAGGAGAGGGAAAGAGAAGAGAATCACATTTAAATTGCAAATTGCAATAATAGTACTATTACAGAATGGCAGCTCCATTAATTCACTCGCAGAGACCAGATCACCGAGCTTGGGTCCCAGCATAAGTAATATGCATTCAAGGGGAATACAAAAAAGGTATGGATTGCCATTGATTTGATTATTTTTGTCCTTTAGCTGCAAACTTCCACTTGTAATTTAGTCCATTCTCCCCAGACGTGTCAACTGAGACTGTGTGGGGTGAACCATCTGCTTGTATACCTTAAACTATCTTTCTCCCCATCAGCATCATTCTTTCTTTGGATGAGAGGCTGGCCTGACCCAAGCACTTGTATTTCTGTTCACAAGAACTTGTATGACTGTCGCCTGGCATTACTCACCCCCCCCAATTCTCCACTCGGAAGTGCAAAGCCTCTGCTAAACACCTCGTCTTACTCCCACAGCAATTACAAGGGCAAACTTGCATCTTGCCACTTGGTGGCAGAGAACAATGTGCACTGACGAGTGCAGCACCAGTCTTGGATCTTGCACACATCAACCCTTGAACTTGAATTAAGACAGCACCAAATGTCATTTCTAAAAGTGGTCATTAAAGACTTGATCTACTCTACAAAGATTTGAAGAAAATGTAACCTGGATAACATTATTTGATTTTAACATGTACCATTGTGCTTTGCTTTTATTTAATTAGTAAAATATTCGCCATTCATGTTTCTGTGGATGAAGTGTACAGAGAATAGGGGAGAAATTGGCTAACCCCCGAAAACAGATATAGGGATCGTGGTACGCAATTAACCAGTGCCTGGTTCATTGCGTTGCAGGCAGCATGGTAAGTCAACCGGGGAGGGGGGGGGGCACGATATCGCGAGTGGCTAGCACTACTTAAAGCAGAGATGCAAGAAGTGGTGGGTTTCTTTTCAGTAGTGATACTTTGAGCAATGGCTGAACATGCTAGAGAGTAAGCACCGAGGTTTTCAGACGCTGCACTGGAGGTCTTGGTGGAAGAGATGGAAAGAAGGAGAGAGGTCCTGTATCCGCAGCAGGCCCTCCAGACAGATTCTCAGGAGGCACTAGGAAGAAGTAGCGGCAGAAGTCAGTGTCAGGAGTGTTGCTCCAAGACCATGGATGCAGTGCAGGAAGAAGTTTAATGATCTTACACGAATTGTCAAGGTCATCTTCAAATGGCACATCCCTTCATTACACCCCCATCACCTACCTACCAACAATCTCCATCAAGCAGTACTCAACACTTCAATTCATATGCTTTACCTCACCCTCGCACACTTAGCACTGTTGGAAGCCTCGCACTGACAACTTGCACACACTGGTAACTATTCAACCATGACAACCACATCACCGGACACTCACTGACACTCTTTCTCACAGAAGGTGGTAGTGCATAACAGCAGGCAGCAGCAAAGAACTGGAGGAGAACAAGCACGCCTGACCTGCTGAGTATTTCCAGCATTTTCGGTTTTTATTTCTGAATCTTCAGGTGGACATTTAGGGCTGGATTTTAGGCTTTTCTGTTTTCAGGGTGAAAACGGAGGCGGGGCGGGAAAGTTACCGGCCAGGAATAGTTTGCGTCTTGGTATTAAGTTTGGGCATCTGGGCCCTGCATCAGGGGGCACAGTGCTAGGGGAGGCGTTGTACACCCCTCGTGGCGCAAGCATGGGAAACTCGCGAACTAAAGTGCCGGCCTGGAAGCGCTCCGAGAGGCGCCTGTGGAGGGGGAGGGGGGGACAAAAACATTGTCCATGCCATCACAACACAAATCGTAAAAACAATTAAAAAGAACACTCCATTACCTTCCCCTGCGCCGCCGGCATAACTGGACCGCTCTGATTTCCCAGGCGATCATTGCGGGCACACTTCCGGGCTGACAGATCGGGCAGGAGTTCAAATTCGTGCCGGTGTCGCAACCAGGGATGTTACACACCCGGCGCAGCTCTTCCTAGCGGTGCTCAGCGCCGCCACAAAACCCGAGCACAGGATCACGGCGGGACGTTGGAGACCTCACCGCTGCCTTTTACGCCACTCCGGGGCAAAAAACGGGGCAAAGAGGACCGGAAAATCCAGGCCAAAAGATCTCTTTACACTTATGGGGAGAAGGGAGTTCTCCCAGTGTCCTGGCCAAGATTTCTTCAAGCAAAACTACCAAAAACAGATTAACTGGTCATTATCTCAGTTCAGTTTATGGGAGCTTGCTGCGTGCAAATTGGCTTTTGAGTTTCCTACATTAACAACGACTACACCTCAAAATAAATTCATTAGATGCGAAGCGCTTTGGGACACCCCAAGGATGTGATAAGTCTTTAATGCTATGTGTTCTCCACACACCATAGGAGTATAGCTTAGCTTGATGGACTTTGAGGAAATCAAGAGATGAGCGATCACATCATTACATGGTGCTACATGTATCTCCAACTCTCACATCATATAGAAGCCCAAGGACTTGCATCATTGCAGCAGTTTGTTTGACCTGAAGCTAAACGAAATCGAACTACTTAACACAACCTTCACCCATCCAAACTACACCTCTGCAGGATGCGTGGAGACAGATAGGTGGGATCATGGTGCGTGGAAGATATAGATCATTCAAAGGATGAAGATATCTCTACCAGGTAGGTAATCTATCATCTTCATTCTGCATATCATAGGAGCTTCTCAAAGTAGCACATATTTAACACGGAGAGGCCCCCATGCAGGAGCCTTTACATCAGTACCGTCAAGGGCTGCAGTCAAATCTAGGCAGTAAATGAAGGCTAAAAACAAAATTCAAAGTGCAAGAAATGTAAACTCATGGGGCAGCACGAAATATGATTAACTGACTCCATTGCACAATCTTGTACCATCTTGTGTTTATAAGCTCTATTAGTGGATGCAGTGCAGGAAATGAATCAAAGGATCTAACAGAGGGGATGAGAAACACCTATCTAACAGGCCTTCAAACAGAATGTCTCCGGCATCAGAGGTGATGTTTGACCCCTCCCTTCAACTGTGAAAAGAAATCCCTCCTGTGAGGCATTGGGATCCTGCCTCTGTTCATTGCTGCTGTGTCCAAGAGCCCATCCTTGCAGGGTCAATACAGGGATAGCAGCACAATTTCTGTTCTGTTTGTATCTTTTAACCTGCGGTAGGATCGGGGAAAATGGAGGAGTGTCTAACCCACTTCCAAGCGGACATGGCCTCTCTCCTTGGCCAGGAACACAGGAACTGATGGCTGCTTGGAGAGGCAAACAGGTACTGCCAACTCATGAAAATGTTCTGAACTACTTTTGGGCGGATCTTCTACTGGCAACGATAAACTCTGAGATGACACAGAACACCTACTGCTATGCGATTTACTCTAGCTAAATGCTGATCATTGAATAATCTCATGCTCAAGACCCCAGAGTACTAGTAGCATCACACCTTGACAAAGGGAGCCAGACGAGTTGGCTCTTTGCTTGTTGATGTAGCAGACGACAGTATCATTGTGCAACCACATACATGTCAGCTTGTCCTGTACCTATAGTCTGGAAGCGCATCAGCCCCCCATCGTTGAATGTGGTAATGGGTACATCCCAACAGTTTGAGGCACCCAGCTGCAGAGGAACTGGAAGTCTAGGTAAATTGGCAGTAAGAGCAGTCCACCGGGCACATTAATCAGTTGGAACTAAGACTAGTATGCTGGCAGACCTCAGACATGGGGTTCCGAAGAACAAATTCATCCAAATATAGATATACATGGAGATGCCACATTCAGAGATACCTCGTGACCAGGGCCAAGCTTAGGGTGCTGTGGAGGGGCTGAAGTACTGATAACTTTGCCACTTGAAACTGAAGCAGAGAAACTTCAAGTTGTGTTCCCATATGGCGATATGGAATCATGAATTCTTTAGGTCTATGGAAGCTAAACTGTTCTCAGAGCACATGGTGTCAATAATCTGTGACGTGGGGTCAGATGAAACATTCAAGTGCCCACATCCCCCCGCCCCACCCCTTTAACAAGGTGACACCACTAATTTCATTTTGGAGACTAGAGGTCATGTGAGAGGAGCAAAGAATCTTTAGCTGGGGAGGAACAAACTCACAACGGTGCAAGACCCTGGAGCTTCATACAACGTGGGAGCATGGCATCTGCACACTGCAAATGGTACGTCCATATCCAGCTGGGCTAGCTGTGTGGAGAATGCGGACCAAAGAAGAATGCTTATTTTATCTACTGGGCATCAGATCAAACAGAAATTCTGGAATAGTATAAAAGCTGCAGAGAGTCAAATCAGTAACTCCATTCTCCTTGGCTTCCTACTACACTTTTTTTGCTGGTTCAAGTAGCACTTTACCTGATGCTTCTGACAGCAGGGGACAAGTATCGGGCCAATCCAAAATAATTGAAACTATTGCCAAGTTTTCTTTCAACTCGGACCATCATCTGAGCCATCAGAAGCTACATTCAATTCAATGAACAGGACAAAACACGTGATAACAGAACATCTTCGGCCCACGCTTCACAACCGAGAGCACGATTGCATTTTCGCTCGAGTAAAATCTTATTATGGGTTGTCTCATCTCAAAGCACGTCACCCGCCGACTGAGTGCGCGGCAGTGTTTGAAAAGTCCGCTGGTAAAAAGGTGTGTGGAGTGAGGATTTGAAACAGAAACTGAAAAGGCAGGAAAATTACAACAAACTAAAAAAAAACAGACGTGACCGAAATTCAGAATCGTCTTACCGAGTTCCGACTGTGCCTTCCACAGACTCCTGGCTCTCAGACTCACTTGGCGTTCCCAACGATTTGTTCGATGGAGAAATAGGAGAATGGACTAAATAATTGAACAAACAGGTGTCTCCAGTTACTGTCCGCAGCGGCTGCACTATTAACGATGTGCATTAATTAAATTAAATAAAATGGGAATTGTTAGATAAAATCATTGTGGAGAAATTAAAGAGAAAAAGGAATGAAAACAAAAACACACAAAGGAGGAAGAAAATAACATTTGTTAAAAGGCTGTTCAAAGCAGAATCTGTATTGCAATAGAACGCTCATCAAGACAGCCCCAATAGTGGTAACTGTATGGTAACTTTCACAAAACAATATAGGGAAGGTGGTACAGTGCACAGAGTACACTGCTAATAATCTGATAGGGCTCAGCTACTGAATCTGAAAAATTGACCCACCTGACAGATAATCATGGGATTAGTGTTTTAAATGATTGCTTCTAATTGAATTTTCAGGCAATCTGCATAATATTTAGCTATCTTGTTTCATCTAAGTCTCATAGCATTTTGCCCTAAAGACTGCATTCAATGCACAGAAGACACCTAGGGGCCAAAATTGCCCACCACTGGAAACGGGGCGCACGCACCCAGTTTCTAGTGTTTTTACCGCTGCGATGGAAGAGGTGGCCTCGAGTTAAATTCCGCTCTTTGGCTTTTTTTCCCCCGATGGACCGGAAGTCGGTCATAATGGGAGTAGATATACGGTGGTGAGCACTCTAGAGGAGCGGAAGTTGGGGGTGGGGGGGGGGGGTGTCGTGTCCACTGCTATTAGTCATCACGGCGCAGCGTCACCACGGTTCTCCTCTTCATTTAAAGGGGAGAGCCAGCGCGATCTTTAAAGTTCAGCCCACTGGGCCACCAGGGAGGGTTTCAGCCGAGCCAGGCTGCCTGTTGGCGGCCCGGCTGAACCCGGGGGCATAATTGTCGGCCTGACCTGGCAGTCGGTCGACAAAAAAAAACATGAGGCAGCGGCAGTGCACCCTCCCCTTTCATGGGAGCCGCACCGCCATCTTAGAAAGCCACACCCTCATTGAACCGCCTGAAAAAAAGCAGCTTTTGGCACCGCCTGGCGGGAGGAAGATTCTTTCGGTGGAATTTCGCCGTCGGGGAGGGGGAAATCGGCGGTGCGTACTCTGATGACGCACTTAGGACGGATCGGCAGCAGCGGAGCGGTGGGTGGGGGTGGGGGGGCGTGGAAGCGTGTCACCGCTGGGTTACCGCAGGAGCGGAATTTTGATAATGCCGGTCATTCCACGAAAAGTCACCGTCCATTCCACTCCGCAGCGTGGCCGCCGATTTCTGGTGGTAACAAACCTTAAGGAAAGGGGAAATTTCGGCCCCCCCAGTCTCTGTACATTCATGTGAATACACCAGTTTTAAATTGATTTGGTCCGTTAGAACCACAGACACATACAGCAGACACCCGGGGGGGGGTTAAAAATAAAAATATGGGAAAGCCGACCCCAATGCGCACACATCCGGTTTTAATGGAGGCAGGTTGGGGGTTGGGAGACGAACCTGCTCTCTGGAGGAGGCCTGGTCATTGACATATTTTAATGAGGCAGCGTGCCCAAGATTTTATCTCTGTTCCAGATTTCACCCGGCAACTGAAGAGAGGCGAGAACAGACGGATCCAACAGGTAAGTGCCTTTCCAGCGCTGCTTGTGGGCCAGGAGGTGCAAGAGTGCTTTCCCCGCCGGCCCACCAAGCTTACCTGATTCCATCGTAGTGATCAGACACCCATGATCGAATCTACCCCCCACTGCAATCGGGGGCCCCCCATGCTCGACCCTCGGCTGTAGTCTGATGCTGCCGGCCTATCCACCCGACAGCTAGCCAGCCTCTCAATCCGGTTGGCTGCTAAAGCTACCCCCTGCCTCCCCATTATTATCGGGACCCTGGTGAGCCCTCATTTTCAATTTGTACATCCCACCTAAAATTACTTGTGCCTTCTTGATTTAAAAAGTTTATTTTAAAATGCATATCACAACCACAAACTCACACTTCCATTCTCCATTGGTCTATTATTGGGAAGAGATGCCAAGCAGCAGCCAGGCACTTCCCAAGTGATAGGGGAAAGGCAGGAAACCAAGCCTCATAACTCTGGCAACTGGATCAAGATCAACATCAACAGAGGTAAGGCCTGAGAGAAGGTCACCGGAATGCTTTCCCATCTGGGGAACGGCAGAGACAGCAAAAGATAAAGGAAAGCTTATACATTAGAGAAAAGTGCTTAAAAAAAAATCACAAAGAACTATCTTACTGTAAATGTTATTAAAATAATGTAATTGTTGACAACTTTCAACCCTCCAAGATTGTCCCCAAGTGTCACTCATTCTCTTGCTTTTTTTGGTTTAGGTATCTGCATCATAATTCCTGTTTTTGATATTCTCTTCCGATCCATTCTTTCCACGTACAGTCACTCAGATACTCTTTTCTATCTGATACTCAAGTCTTCAGAAGATCACAAAGACGAGGGAAGCCATCTGGCCGGTCTAGCTAATTGTTTCCATAGAAACCTACAGTCCCATTATCATAGCATCTCACTGCCCTTTGAATAACTCGAATTATTGCCTCCAGTCCCCTACACAGAGCATATGCGCGGTATTTAATCGGTGCAAGAAGTGCTTCTTGACATCAGTCCTGAACTGGCCTTTTATCAGTTTATCCCTATGTCCCATAGCTGTGCTTTAACTCAAAGTAGTTCTCAGGATCCTCTATATACCCACTCATTCACCTCCTTTCAAGGTTGAAGAGTCCTTTCCTCATAATTCAAGCCAGCAGCACTAGGGGTCAGCCTCATGGCCCTTCTATGCAACATTTTGACGGCCCGGATGTTTCCCTATGCCTCAATGATGAGACACAGACACAGGGTTCAAGATGCAGCCTGACCAGAGCAGAGTACAGCTTCACCATGATAACCTCCAAAATAACTTCTTCTCATGGGGCCTACCACAATTTGGGGGTGGCGGCGGGCGGGGGGAGAAGGGAGGCAGCTGAAAATGTTTCATTTCGGTGATGAGGCCTCTGCACAACCGCACTCGAGACTTCACAGGCTCCAGAGGCCCCCCTCCACCAATGTTTGAATTCTGGATGCCGGGTCCAGCAATCGAACTGAGCAAATATGGGAACATGCAGGAGGCCATGTTTCCCTCACCTGCCTCATTTTGATAGTCTCCACATCAACAATCACACCACCTAACTGCACAGAAAAAAAGTGTCACATTGGAACTTAAAGGACAATTCATGCGCGTTTTCTGAATCAGTCAGTTGGGCACATGATCTGAAGCCAATTCACATACAGCCAAATTATGTTCCACTACAGAAATTTTAGAACTGTGTCATTCATATTCCAAGAGAGGCAATTTGAAGGGCAGAAAGAATTGAAACAAGGTGAACAAAACTAAACAAAAAAAAAGGTTCAATTTGGTTGACCAGAATTACAAGTTTGACTGCCAGTGACCACGTGAAAACCATTTATTGTTCCAATCTATTTGTAACAATAAAGGATTTGTGACCCAGTTTTGGACACTTCACAGACTCACCCATGGAGGGCTCTGTAGTTATGCCAATGCTCTGAAGTAGTGCTTCAGTCTCCTTACGCTTTCTCTCCAGATCCAACTCATCCTGTGAGGCAGAAGGAGTCTCCTTCTTGAAATCACCCTGAAAGCATTTGAATAAGATTCACTGCTGGAGGCTTTGAAAGTATCTCACAAAACTACGTGCATGCTCTGCGCTATACCTTATCCAGAATCAAAGCCGTGAAAGATATAAATGTTCAGTGGTGGTAAACAAGAAATTACTGATCACAAACAGGTTAGTTATTACTAACAGCAGAATATGAAACACAAAAAATATCCACTCCAAAATACTTTTTTCAATACAATACAAAGAACATAGGAAATCAAGGATGAGAAAAAGCCCATTAGATCCCATCAAAACTCAACCAACTGCATTTTGAACTCCAGTCTCTTTGTAGATTATCCCAAACATATGTCACATTTTGAATAAAGACTTTTAGTTAAAAGTTCATTTTGTTTTATTGAAATTTGTGTTCTCTGGTTCTGCCAGCCTGATTTACACCGCAACATATTCTGAGCTTACCTCATCTGCACCACTCAATATCGCACAATGTGTCCCCCTTCCCTTAACCCATCTTCTTTATGGACCAGTATTTTCCAAATAGGTGTGTAGGGAACACCCGGCAAATAGTTACCCATGCATTGCTTGTATTTAATTGTTTCTCCATATGTCTCAACATTTAAAGTGATGACTCCACTGTCACTCCCTGGTCCCTTTTTTAGTTGTGAATGGAGTTTATATCCTGCAATATGAACATCTCTTGTGTTAAGACAGCAGTGAATTAAAAAAAAAAGGGCATTACTGCAGTTGCAGTCATGTGGGGACAATTTTGTCTGCACACGATAAATGGCCGATGTATGGGCAGGACAGGGCATGAGCGATGTCAGGGTGGGACCAGTAAGATTTTCCAGGTCCGTCTCCATTGCCACGTGTTGGCGTACTCTCCATTTTGGAGGCAGGAAAACGAAACAGTTTTATGCTTTTTGTCAAAAATTGCGAAAGAAAGAACTCCATATAAGCATAACTTCAAGGCTAGTGTTTTAATGTAAAAAAATATGTAATATTTTCTCACTGACAGTGAATTCAATCTTAGTCATGTCATTAGAATCATGAACTTGAATAACTCACTTGTAAATGACACCTATTATCCTATGTACCCATTCTAGTCTACAAATAAATCCAAATTTTCAAACATTTACTCAGTGAAACTTTCACAGAGGAATTAAAATCCTCCCTCAAACACAGGACATATGATTTAAGAGATTTTAAATTACAATGACAGCCTTTCTTTTTCATAATCCAGGCCTTAATTTTGTTGGATGATCGCTCCTCAATGTGTATGAAGCTCGGAGTAAAAGATTTGCTACACTCATTTCCACTCAATCTCTCTCATGTGATGCTTTAATCTACATATAGATTGGGCTAACCAAACTGGTAGCAATGCGGTGGAGGAGGATTTCCTGGAGTGTAGTAAGGATGGTTTTCTAGACCAATGTCAAGGAACCAATGAGAGGGCTGGCCATCCTAGACTGGGTGATGTGTAATGAGAAAGGACTAATTAGCAATCTTGTTGTGCGAGGCCCCTTGGGGAAGAGTGACCATAATATGGTAGAATTCTTTATTAAGATGGAGAGTGACACAGTTAATTCAGAGACTAGGGTCCTGAACTTAAGAAAAGGTTACTTCGATGGTATGAGACATGAATTGGCTAGAATAGACTGGCGAGTGATACTTAAAGGGTTGAAGGTGGATAGGCAATGGCAAACATTTAAAGATCACATGAATGAACTTCAACAATTGTACATTCCTGTCTGGAGTAAAAATAAAACGGGGAAGGTGGCTCAACCGTGGCGAACAAGGGAAATTAAGGATAGTGTTAAATCCAAGGAAGAGGCATATAAATTGGCCAGAAAAAGCAGCAAACCTGAGGACTGGGAGAATTTTATAATACAGCAGAGGAGGACAAAGGGTTTAATTAGGAGTGGGAAAATAGAGTACGAGAGGAAGCTTGCTGGGAAAATAAAAACTGACTGCAAAAGCTTCTATAGATATGTGAAGAGAAAAAGATTAGTGAAGACCAATGTAGGTCCCTTGCAGTCAGATTCAGGTGAATTTATAATGGGGAACAAAGAAATGGCGGACCAATTGAACAAATACTTTGGTTCTGTCTTCACGAAGAAAGACACAAATAACCTTCCGGAAATACGAGGGGACCGAGGGTCTAGTGAGAAGGAGGAACTGAAGGAAATCCTTATGAGGCGGGAAATTGTGTGAGGGAAATTGATGGGATTGAAGGCCGATAAATCCCCGGGGCCTGATAGTCTGCATCCCAGAGTACTTAAGGAAGTAGCCGTAGAAATAGTGGATGCATTGGTGATCATTTTCCAACAGTCTATCGACTCTGGATCAGTTCCTATGGACTGGAGGGTAGCTAATGTAACACCACTTTTTAAGAAAGGAGGGAGAGAGAAAACGGGTAATTATAGACCGGTTAACCTGACATCGGTAGTGTGGAAAATGTTGGAATCAATTATTAAAGATGATATAGCAGCACATTTGGAAAGCAGTGACGGGATCGGTCCAAGTCAGCATGGATTTATGAAAGGGAAATCGTGCTTGACAAATCTTCTCGAATTTTTTGAGGATGTAACTGGTAGAGTGGACAAGGGAGAAACATAGAACCAGTGGATGTGGTGTATTTGGACTTTAAAAAGGCTTTTGACAAGGTCCCACACAAGAGATTGGCGTGCAAAATTAAAGCACTTGGTATTGGGGGTAGTGTACTGACGTGGATAGAGAACTGGTTGTCATGACAGGAAGCAGAGTCGGGATAAACGGGTCCTTTTCAGAATGGCAGACAGTAACTAGTGGGGTGCCGCAGGGCTCAGTGTTGAGACCCCAGCTATTTACAATATACATTAATGATTTGGATGAGGGAATTGAGTTTAATATCTCCAAGTTTGCAGATGACACTAAGCTGGGTGGCGGTGTGAGCTGTGAGGAGGATGCTAAAAGGCTGCAGGATGACTTGGACAGGTTAGATGAGTGGGCAAATGCGTGGCAGATGCAGTATAATGTGGATAAATGTGAGGTTATCCACTTTGATGGCAAAAACACGAAGGCAGAATATTATCTGAATGGCGGCAGATTAGGAAAAGGAGAGGTGCAATGAGATCTGGGTGTCATGGTACATCAGTTATTGAAAGTTGGCATGCAGGTACAGCAGGCGGTGAAGAAGGCAAATGGCATGTTGGCCTTCATAGCTAGGGGATTTTGAGTAGAGGAGCACGGAGGTCTTACTGCAGTTGTACAGGGCCTTTGTGAGGCCTCACCTGTAATATTGTGTTCAGTTTTGGTCTCCTAATCTAAGGAAGGACGTTCTTGCTATTGAGGGAGTGCAGCGAAGGTTCACCAGACTGATTCCCGGGATGGCAGGACTGACACATGAGGAGAGACTGGATCGACTGGGCCTGTATTCACTGGAGTTTGGAAGGATGAGAGGGGATCTCATAGAAACATATAACATTCTGACGGGATTGGACAGGTTAGATGCAGGAAGAATGTTCCCGATGTTGGGGAAGCCCAGAACCAGGGGTCACAGTCTAAGGATAAGGGGTAAGCCATTTAGGACTGAGATGAGGAGAAATTTCTTCACTCAGAGAGTTGTTAACCTGTGGAATTCACTACCGACGAGAGTTGTTGATGCTAGTTCATTGGATATATTCAAGAGGGAGTTAGATGTGGCCCTTACGGCTAAAGGGATCAAGCGGGAAAGGGGTACTGAGGTGAATGATCAGCCATGATCTTATTGAATGGTGGTGCAGGCTCGAAGGGCCTACTCCTGCACCTATTTTTCTATGTTTCTAAGCCACTCGCACAGAAATGTACAGTACAGACAGGGTGATGGCCTTGTAAGATGACCACCATTCTCCCACAATGACCAGCATCTGAAAACGTAAAACTTCAAAACAAAAGAAAATAATGTTGAATTAAGTTAACTGTATATTTTTTTATTGGATTCTCAAGAAATACATTCATGTCTATATCTTATACACACAAGTGTACATTCACACCTATATTATGTGAAGCCAGTCCCCAAGTCGCCCTGTCCACACCTGTTCCCTTCATTGTGTACTCATGTTGCTAATCCAATATAGAATACACTTGTCACTATTCAATCTAATTGGTCCTTTGTCTGCCCAATTGCAAAACCGATGTTAATTCTTCTGCAAATCTTTGGCACCATCATTTGTCTCTGCTGTTCTCCCAATTTTAGTGTTGTCCCCATATTTAACAAGCTTACAAGCTGGCTGCCACAGAGCTTCGTATCAAAAGCAATGCTAATGTAAAAAAGCAACACCACTTGTAATGGTCTAACTGTTAGAGGTTTTTATGGCTTGTCAATTTAATTACTATTTTTGTTTTGGAAGGAGCTGTTCTGCCAATGTTTAAGAATGTCAACGTTTTTCCCTTTCTTCAGATGTGAAGTGCTAACACCACTATTATCGCTCCTCAAGGGCAGTTACACTTCACTTTTCCATCGCTGCCAGAATATCTATAATGCTTCTCAAGCAAACTTTGAATCCTGAAGCTCAATAGGTAGATTGAGCCCAATCAATTGAACTCAATTTGCAAAAAGGATGGGGCAGGGAAATCATAGCCTTATCATAGAATCATACAGCCCAGGAGGCCATTGGCCCATCGTGCCTGTTCCAGCTCTTTGAAAGAGCTATCCAATTAGTCCCACTCCCCTGCCCTTTCCCCATAGCCCAGGAAATGTTTTCTCTTCAAGTATTTATCCAATTCCCTTTTGAAAGTTACTGCTGAATCTGCTTCCACTGGCCTTTCTGGCAGCACATTCCAGATCACAACAACTCACGTAAAGAAACGTCTCATCTCCCCTGTTTCTTTTGCCAATTATCTTAAATCCGTGTCCTCTGGTTACCGACCCTCCTGCCAGTGGAAACAGTTTCTCCTTATTTACTCTATCAAAACCCTTCATAATTTTGAACACCGCCATCAAATCTCTCCTTAACATTCTCTGCTCTAAGGAGAACAATCCCAGCTTCTCTAGTCTCTCCACGTAACTGAAGTCCCTGAGCCTTTCTACTGAACGAAGAGCTGGATCGGCTGAATGGTTTGCCGCAACTGCACTCCTGGAAGGCTGGCGAGAGCCAAATCCGATTGGAAAAAAGATATTTCATCAGTCCAGACAAATGGTACAAACAGGACAGCTGAGAATGATAGATTAGTCATTGCACAAGGAGATTTGTTTTTATAAGGAACTGAAGACTCAAATACATCATCATAGTCCCTCGAAATCGAGGAAGACTTGCTTCCACTCTGAAAGTGAGTTCTCAGGTGACTGAACAGTCCAATACGGGAATTACAGTACCTGTCACAAGTGGGACAGATAGTCGTTGAGGGAAAGGGACGGTGGGACTGGTTTGCCACATGCTCTTTCCGCTGCCTGCATTTGTTTTCTGCATGCTTTCGGCGATGAGACTTGAGGTGCTCAGCGCCCTCCCAGATGCTCTTCCTCCACTTAGGGCGGTCTCTGGCCAGGGACTCCCAGGTGCCGGTGGGGATGTTGCATTTTATCAGGGAGGCTTTGAGGGTTTCCTTGTAACGTTTCCTCTGCCCACCTGGGACTCGCTTGCCATGTAGGAGTTCCGAGTAGAGCGCTTGCTTTTGGAGTCTTGTGTCAGGCATGCGAACAATGTGGCCCGCCTAACGGAGCTGGTCGAGTGTGGTCAGTGCTTCGATGCTGGCCTGATCGAGAACAGGTGCGTCTGTCTTCCCAGGGGATTTGCAAGATCTTGCAGAGACATCGTTATTAACTCACAGTGAGTTGTTACGACGTGGAATGCACTGCTTGAAAGGGTGATGGAAGCAGATTAATTAGGAATTTTCAAAAGGGAACTGGATAAATACTTGAAAAGGAAAAAACTGCAGAGCTTATGGAGAAAGAGCAGTGTACTGCGACTAATTGGATCACTCTTTCAAAGAGCCGGCACAGGCACGATGGGCTAAATGGCCTTTTACTGTGCTGCGTAATTCTGTGAATTAGGTGGGAGAGAGTACATCCAATTGAAATATTCAAAAATAAGGCCAATATAGGACTGCATCCTGTTAAAGGAGGCGGTGTAGTTGCAAGCTCAGTTAGGAGTCCACAACATAAAGCTATTCGGATTTATTTTTTGCAGTACACGGACAAGCCCACTCATAGGGATCATAGGACAGGTTAGAAATAGAGCACTGCTCCGGTAGAGGCAGCTCTTCCAAGGTTGGTTGTGAAATGAATCAAGGCAACATAAGGCAGCTCTACCATGTGTCTGACCTGGGTATCTGACCATTGCCTCCCATCTTATTAAGGACATTCACAAACATAAATAGTGCTCGTTTGGTTCACTAAATTGGCCAACAATATACAGACTCACATCCTTTCTTTTTTTCTCCTCCTCCTTTCTCTTCTTTTCTTCTCTGATCTGTGCTAACCGTAGCTTTTTGCGTTCCAGCTCAGCTTTGAGTTCACTCTTGTCTGCCATAGTATGGAACCTGAAAATAAAAATAAATTGTCTCAGCTCGATATTAAGTCATAGTTGCTCTGTCCCAAACTGTGTTGCAGTTAGCGGTCCTTTTAACACAATGTTGTAGCCACGAGATAGCGTGGCAATAGTCTCTCTTTTACCGCATTGGGCTACTTCTGGTGCACCACAAGCATCATGTGGTGGCAACAATCTCATCTTCATATCAAATGGAAAGACTGAAAGATAGAATCAAATCACCAAAAACCTATATTCGAGCCCAGCACGTGTCCATTGCGGAACCCAACTATGCCTCATGTTTGCTAGAGAGGAAGTAAAAAAGACTTGCATTTATATAGCGCCTTTCACGGCCACCGGACGTCTCAAAGCACTTTACACCCAATGAAGTACTTTTGGAGTGTAGTCACTGTTGTGATGTGAGAAACGCGGCAGCCAACGTGCACACAGCAAGCTCCCACAATCTGGTTTAGTGATGTTGATTGAGAGATAAATATTGGCCAAGACACCAGGGATAACTCCCCTGCTCTTCTTCGAAATAGTGCCATAGGATCTTTTACGTCCACCTGAGGGGGCAGACGGGGCCTCGGTTTAACGTTTCATCCGAAAAACGACACCTCCGACAGTTTTGGTCACCTTACTTAAGGAAGGATATACTAGCTTTGGAGGGGGTACAGAGACGATTCACTAGGCTGATTTGAGAAATGAGGGGGTTACCTTATGATGATAGATTGAGTAGACTGGGTCTTTACTCCTTGGAGTTCAGAAGGATGAGGGGTGATCTTATAGAAACATTTAAAATCATGAAAGGGATAGACAAGATCGAGGCAGAGAGGTTGTTTCCATTGGTGGGGGAGACTAGAACTAGGGGGCACAGCCTCAAAATACGGAGGAGCCAATTTAAAACCGAGTTGAGAAGGAATTTCTTCTCCCAGAGGGTTGTGAATCTGTGGAATTCTCTGCCCAAGGAAGCAGTTGAGGCTAGCTCATTGAATGTTTTCAAGTCAAAGATAGATAGATTTTTAAGCAATAAGGGAATTAAGGGTTACGGGGAGAGGGCGGGTAAGTGGAGCTGAGTCCACAACCAGATCAGCCATGATCTTATTGAATGGCGGAGCAGGCTCGAGGGGCTAGATGGCCTACTCCTGTTCCTAATTCTTATGTTCTTATGACAGTGCGGCACTCCCTCAACACTGCACTGGGAGTATAAGCCTAGATTTTTGTGCTCAAGTTCCTGGAGTGGGACTTGAACCCACAACCTTCTGACCCTACCCACTGAGCCACAGCTGACACTGAAGTAGAGAAACTAATGAACCTCTACACAGCTGCTGTGATTTCGCTCCAACTGAGTCAAGGTCCTTCAAGACCCAGAGCACTGACGTGGCATTTTGGTACTCCCCATAAATGCCTGCTCCTATGGAAAGGAAAGTTGATCAATCTCCCCTCTCTGTACATTGTTTGGATCCAGATACTTTGACCCGTTAGAAAGAAATTGATTTATATAGCACCTTTCATGACCTCAGGATGTCCCAAAACTTTTGAGTCAATGAAGTATTTTTGAAGTGTAGTCACTGTTGTAATATGGGAAACACAGCAGCCAATTCGCACAGTAAACTCCTACAAACAGCAGTGATACTGACCAGATAATCTGTTTTAGTGATGTTGGTTGAGGGATAAATATTGGCCAGGACAGAGGATAACTCCCCTGCTCTTCTTTGAATAGCGCCGTGGGATCCTTTACGTTCCATCCGAGGGGGCAAACAGGGCCTCGGTTTAACGTCTCATCCAAAAGACGGCACCTCCGACAGTGCAGCGCTCCCTCAGTACTGCAATGAGGTGGCAGCCTAGTCTCTGGCGTAGGGCCTGAACCCATGACCTTCTCACTCAGCGGAAATAGGGCAACCACTGAGCCAAGGTTCAAACAGAGAAAATTAGGCATTTGCTTTGCCTAAAATCGAAGGAAATTCTTGGTTATGGCCCCATCAACCTAAATTACTGTTTTGATTGAGCTGGCAAGTCATCATTTAGATGTGCTTCAGCCTCAGATGCGCTAAATCCACATTTGATTTCTGTGTTCTGCTTGAACCAGTCTTCGCTCTTGAATTCGTGTAAAAATTCAAAAGAAGTTTTGACTATATAGAGTCCAATTCTGGGCACCACACTTCAGGAAGGCTGTCAAGTCCTTGAAGAGTGTGCAGAGGGCATTTATTAGAATGATAAGCAGGGATGAAAGACTCCAATTCAGTGGAGAGACTGGAGAAGCTGGGATTGCTCTCCTTAGAGCAGAGAAAGTAAAAGGGAGATTTGAGAGAGGTCTTCAAAATCATGATGGGCTTTGATGCAGTAAATGAGAAACGGTTTCCAGTGGTAGAAGGATCGGTAACCAGAGGACACAGATTTAAGGTGATTGGAAAAAGAACCAGAGGCGACATGAGGAAACACTTTTTGGCGCAGTGAGTTGATGTGATCGGGAACGCACTGCCTGAAAGGGTGGTGGTAGCAGATTCAACAGCAACGTTGAAAAGAGAATTGGATAAATTCTTGAAATGGAATAAAAAATGCAGGGCTGTGGGGAAAGAGCGGGGGGAGTGGGACTAATTGGACAGTCCTACCAAAGAGCCGGCACAGGCACGAATAGCCTCCTTCTGTGCTGTATGACACATTTTCTGAGTCAGTGTTCGAGTTGGATTGGGTTGTTTGGTATGAGTCACTGCCAGACTTTTATTTGTAATGAGCACGCCTCTATTGATGCATTGGATTTTACTTTATTTCTGGCTCCATTTCCCTGAACGTATGTGTGTACTTTATTACTTGTGCATTTTTCATTCTTTGATACCCTGAAAAAAATTAAAGATTGTTTTAATTACTAATTTACAAAATGAATTAGTTATGAAGTTCAACGAGAGGTTCATCAGCACAGAACAGGAAACTGCAACGGACTTTGGATAATAGAACAAACAGCCTACAATTCAAGACTCAGCAATGTCCACGCCCCTGAAAGTTGAACTGACTCACTCACTTCCCACAATATATAGAATGGCAAATCTGAACATAAAAAAATACTGTATAATCTCTTTCTTAAAAAGCCATCTGTAATTTTCATTAACAAACACAAAGGAAGAATATGACAGTAACCCTCGTATCATACAAGTTTCAGAAATAATTCCACATATATAAATTCACACATTAAATTTACTTTCGCCGAAACAGCAATTCTGCCAGAGCCAGCACGACGAGGCAATGCACAATAAGGGGAGGTAGCAAAAGTAACAGATTGGGACCACATCCTCTTTGATTGTAGAATTCATTTTTAACTTCACCATTGAGTTAAGTTAGTCCAAAAAATAAATTCTGTGTTTCACTGATTCCTCACAGAGAAATTACATGAAAAATGTAGCGCACTGCACGACACTTTTCAGCCGGATATATCACGGGGAAAGTAATCTACGATGATGCATTACTGGCTTTTAAAAAAAATCTTGAGGCTATCATCATAGGCGGTACCTCGAACGAGGATGACTTGCTTCCACATGAGTTCACAGATGTTTCAATGAAGGACCCGATCTTCCAGTCCTGAACTCAATTGAGGGGGTGGAAGATGCCTGTGCATGGATTTTATTAACGTGTGGTGACCGTTGCATATCAGCCACCACACGGGCTTGACAGAGCTAGGTCTTTATCTAGTGGCAAGGGTTAACCAGAACGACTGGAGACCTGCTCTGCTGCACGGACCTAGTGCATACACATGGGGGTAATTAACCAATGAAAATCGAACTTTCATTGTGGCCACAGTGAAATTTCGGTTTTGTTTCAAAGTGTGAATATTGGGAGAGAGATAAAAGACACTCTATGTTGATAATGATTTTAAATTACGAGAAAGTTTCATTGCAATAAAAGGAGATTTAAATTTCGGGTTTGAAAACCTTTTTAAAAATGAATGCTGTATTCTGATATCAGGAAAGGTTTTTTAAAAAAAGTATTACGCGAAGTCACAAAATAACATCAGGCCTTCTTACAAACCTGCAAAAGGAGTTAACCCTTTCCACTGACAGCTGTTCTATTTAACTCACCAAACAACTTTGGTATCGCTGCATGTAGAATTAAATAGGTCAGCACACCCTTCTATTTACAGGCTGCTTGCTGCAATATCGACACACCCTTTTCTTCCAGACTAACTGTTTTGACAGATGAAAGCATTAAGATTACATGCCAACTTGAAGTCAATCAAATCAGTGAGGCGTCACTCACTGCTGATTAAAATGGGCTATTTTAGATTTGAGACGATGTCTGTGGGAAAAAAAAAAACACACAAAACATTGCTTTGGCCAAAAGATAAAGAACAATTTTCAAACCCCAAAATCCCACCTGTTAATTTTTCAGATTCCATCTTTTAATTTTGCATACAGCTGTTGTTAAAAATCACTTATTGGGCTCAATTTTGCCCAAGCCCGTTTTCTGGCATATTGCCAGAGTTACACCCGTTTTTCTAGGCCAGAAATAATTTGCCAAAGTTTCCCCAACCTATAATTCGAATTTGGCACTGCGCAGCGAGTCCAGTCGCCTCGGGGGGTGGAGCTTGCTGTCTGCACCGAAAAACAATGCTGCACCTTCTGCGCATGCATGGACAAAAAAAAAAATTACGTTTCTGACGTCGTTGCAATGGACGCACATGCGCAGTACAGCTCCAAGTTGCCACTTGGCCATTTTTAAAGAGCCAGTTGTGTGTGTGAGAAGGAGTGCTGTGTGAGAGCATTGGAAAAATTTAAGCTGTAGCAGTACAAGATGCACTAGTTACTGTGATTGAGAACAGATTGCAGGAGCTGGTCACCAGCAGAGGTCACATAAAAGTTCCACCCAAAGAAAAGAAACACTGGAACCAAGTTGCAGAAGATTACTGCACAATGGTGACCACCACGAGAACTGGAGGCCAGTGTAAAAAGTGGCAGGACCTTCGTCAAGTTGTTCATGCAAGTAATATTTTCATTTATTTCACTGGAATTGTCTCCCAGTAGCCAGCTCTGCCCTTCTGGCTGCTGCTGAAACATGGCAGATATAATGCTGTTGCGTAGTATGAATGCATCATGTGTGCTCCCAGGGTATCTTGCATCGACTGACATGATACGATGCATGTCGTCACACACTAGCTGTGCATTAATGGAGTGGAAGCCTTTTCTGTTCCTGTACATCTCGGAATCCTCCAAAAAGGTGCTCGCAAGACGATGTGGGTACAATCAATGCAGCCCTGTACCTTTGGGAAGCCAGCAATCCTGGAGAAGCCCACAGCCCCTCATGGATTGCTTGGGTGGTCATGGGGAACTTTATGTAGTCATTCGTCTGGGCATATAGTGCAGCCGTCACCTGGCGAATGCAGACATGTGTTGCATGTTGAGAGATGGCGCACACATCCCCAGTTGTAGCTTGAAACATGCCGGAGGCATAGAATGAAAGTGTAGCTGTAACCTTCACTTCAACTGACAAAGCAGTCCTCCTGATGCTTCTAGGTTGCAGGTCTGCTTTGGCCAACTTTCAGATCTCAGTTTATAACTTCTTTGAGGAAACGCAGCCTTCTGACACAGTCAGCATCACTCAGCTGGAGGTACGAACGCCTGTCTCAATATACCCGAGGTGGGTAAGGCCTGCTGCCCAGCACCCTACGGGCTCTGATGTTCCTGATGCGATGACATCGAATCAATTGTCTCCTACGTAGCACCATGATGCAGAAGGCTCGCACAAGGTATGGCATTGTCAGTATTGGCCCCATACTTAAATTTTACCTTTGAAAGAAGCTCAAAATGGCAGGAAAGCAGACAGGACAGGTTCACAGTTCTCTCTCTCTCCCCAAGGTCTGTATGGATGGACCACACCCTAAGGTCTTGTGACTTCCCCCCTCTTTTCTCTCCCCCATAACTAATTGCAGTCTTGTGACTTCTCCCCTTCTCTCTCCACACTCCCCCCCACCCCCCCGCCCCACCCCCTCATTGCAGTCTTCAAAAGTCTTCCGATCGGCACCTCGATCTCTTTCTCTTCCCCCCGCCTTGTTTTCCAACTGAGCCCAGAGCCCGTGTCCAAGCGTGAGGCCGATTCTGCCAGCCTAAGCTACGACCCTCCAGCCTTGCTTCAAGACGTTTGGTGGTGGCGTGAGTAAAAAAAAAGAGAAAACTTCTGAAATCCAAATAACTTCCATTTATTACGTTGAGAGGTTTAAAAAAAAAGTTGAACTTTATTATTGATTTTGACAGTATTCTTGACTCCCTCCAAAATCTTCGATTAAAAACAATGGCGTCTTTCAGCGCCGATTTGTCAACGTGCGCTGGTTTTCTTAAGTGTCCAGAAGGTTTTTCGGGAGAGGCCAGATACACCGACCTAGGAGGAAAGTTTTTTGGCCAAACTGCGAAAAATTATAAAAACCGGCGCAGACATGAGGGAACGCCCCGCCCCTTACGACGTTAAAAAAAAAACACACTGGCCTAGAAAAATTGTAACTAAGTCAGTTACACCGACGCAGATCGCAGGGGGAATCTTTGAAAAAAAGAAATACACCAAAAAGAAAATGGCGCGCGCCAAAGAAACGGCTCAAATGACCCGGGAAAATTGAGCCCATTAAATTTGATATTTTCCGCACTCTCTACTTGGGCATCACTATTCTGTGACATAGTTATGCTTGCAGCTGCACACTTCTACCATTAGGAGCTTAGAGAAGCTGCAGATCTCCATACCATTATTCCAATACACCCCAATGGAAATCGCTTCTCGATTTATCGTGAGCAAAGCCACAGGAGATTCACGCAGCAACCAGCTTTAATAGAACAATTAAAAACAGAAAATGCTGGAAATCTCAGCGGGTCAGGCAGCATCTGTAGGGAGAAAAACCGAGTTAACGTTTGATGACCCTTCGTCAGAACTGGTGAATGTTAACTCTGTTTTTCTCTCCTCAGATGCTGCGTGATTTCACTGAGATTTCCAGCATTTTTATTTCAGATTCCAGCATCTGCAGTATTTTGCTTTAATAGAACAAGGTCGGTTACACAATTAAAACACATCAGACTTCAATGTTACAGTACCCTGGCTAGAGCTTGTTTTGCAAAGGACTTCAGCAAAAGATCTCAAGATAATCAGTCCCTGTTCCCTCACCAGAAATTGATGGGCAAGCAGGCGGCGGGAGGGGTGGGAAAGAATGGATAGAGAGAGAAAGAAAAGCAGTTGGGATTAATTGTGATGTGTTGTTGAAAATTGGAGTGGCAGAAGGCCAATACAGCACTTCATATGATGTCTCAAACATACCCCCCTCAAAAAAATCACATCACTTCCACCCCACACACCCATTCTGGAAAATGTAACAGCCACATCATGTAGGTACAAATCTTCATTGAATATCTGTCATTTCTTGATTTTCCGCATTCATGGAATGTGAGTGCACACTTTCCTACTGATTATCCTCAGATCCTGGGCATATGCCCTATGCTAACCAAGGTCCATTATGAATAATAATTAAAAATTATAACCTTAACTGAATTGAATTGCTGTAGCTGGACAACCCATTTTGGCATGGGTATGGCAAAGGTTTTTAAACATCTCGTCCTTCACATCCACCCTACTTTAAATAAACTGAGCTGAATAGGCGCCCAGTGCTTCCGAACTGCGTTTTCAGTCAGGACTGCAGTATACAAAGCAATGAGTAATCTATTTCTTCGACACCCTCTTTCAATGAGTGCATGCTCCGGTGCCAAATCAGTCTTGTAATAGAAACATAGAAAATAGGTGCAGGAGCAGGCCATTCAGCCCTTCGAGCCTGCACCACCATTCAATATGAATATTGGCTGATCATGCAACTTCAGTACCCCACTCCTGCCTTCTCTCCATATCCCCTGATCCCTTTAGCCGTAAGGGCCACATCTAACTCCCTTTTGAAGATGTCCTGCAGACTCAACAAGAAATGGATTCAGTAGAACACTTCAGGATAAAGATATTGCAGTAGTGATGTAGCCTTAAGTATTTGCACAACCCCCTCCCCACCAATAAAACCACTCGACTAAGGCTAGTCTCTTGATTTAAGGTTGCTATCTTCATATCAATTTTCAGTCTGGGTGTTGGACTATGGCATTTATGTGCCATCATAATTCCTGACAACTCACCTCCACCCACCCCACTGAAAGCACCGAGGAACAGGCAGATTACAGAAATGCACACAATACTCAGAAATGACAAGGAGCTGGTGACTTCAGTTCAGATGCGATACTTTTGTAACTTAAATTTGTTTCACTTAAAAGAAACATAATGGGGATTCTGCATACGAATACTGGAGAATAAGTACATAAGAATTTTTAAGAACATTAGGCCTAATTGCCGCTGTCTTTTTCACAAATTATACCCACCTGAACATGTTTCTCAATCCCTTGCAGAGCTTTATCTTGTATTCGTTTGAAGAACCCTCTGCTAGAGATGAGCTGGTGGCACAATACGTTGCTGTAACAAGCTGACAGTTGGATATGGGGACACCCCTTCAATCTCAGCTGTGCTGATGTAGCCATTACAAAACAGCATCAGCAAAAACCCAAGACGTAGTTATCTACCCAACCTCTCAGCTGGGAGAAAGCACATGACACAAGGAGGGCAGAAGCAGACAAATAAAAGAAGAATTGCTAAAGTCCACTCAAGCAAATCTTACTTAACTACAATAATACCACTGCATAGCGAATCCTTCCCAGCAGGTGTTGTAAAAAATGACTGCTCACAGCGTTACATCTTAAAGGAACACGGTCTTAATGCAGTACTGCTGAGAGCAGGCATGCTGATGCTTCAATTCTAGTACAGACACTCTTGCCAAATAAAATGTGCGGACTGCAATATCACAGACTAAGGCATCCTATCTCATGTAGTGCCCATAGATGTTAAGTTTGGAAAGATTTTGGTGCTCAAAGTACTGACATCCCTCACTTTGCAATCTAGGCCCAACACTCCAGAGCAGTACTGAGGGAGTGCTGCACTGTTGGAGGTGCCGATTTGAGACGTTAAACCGAGGTCCCATCTGCCCTCTCAGGTGGCCGTAAAAGATCCCATGGCACTATTTCAAAGAGAGAGCAGGGGAGTTCTCCCCGGTGTCCTGGCCAATATTTATCCATCAACCAACATCACTAAAAAACAGATTATCTGGTCATTATCACATTGCTGTTTGTGGGAACTTGCTGTGCTCAAATTGTCTACCACGTTTCCTACATTACAACAGTGACCACACTTTAAAAGTATTTAATTGGCTGTAAAGCACTTTGAGACGACCAGAGATCGCAAAAGGCGCTATATAAATGCAAGTTTCTTTTATATCTTTTGCACCCAGTGCCAGCAGCAAATACACCCAGGTAAAATATAACGTGCCCGGACAACAAATAGCATTAATCCAAACCTCAGACGAGTACTCCCTAATGGCACCAGTGTAAATTTCTCCATTATCAGTCATCCTAAAGGTATTTAAGTGAAATTGCCAAGTATTGAGCTATACGCTAAGCCTAGGTCCGTGCAGCAGCCCTGAGCTATACGCTAAGCCTAGGTCCGTGCAGCAGAACAGGTCTCCAGTCGTCTTGGTTAACCCTTGCCACTGGACCAAGACCTAGCTCTGTCAAGCCCGTGTGGTGGCTGGTGTGCAACAGCCACCCCATGTTAAAAAAATCCATGCACAGACATCTTCCACCCTTTGGGATGTAGTTCAGGACCTGGAATATTAGGTCCTTCATTGAAACACCTGTGAACTCATCCCTTTTTAGCGTGGAAGCAAGTCATCCTCATTTCAGGGGACTGCCTATGATGATGATAATGATGAGAAAGCCCATTTCAGTTCGGCCCATATAGTCAGGAAAGGCAGAGAAAGATGGATTGATTGATTCATCCCATCATTCCTAGAATGGTTTGAAATTTAGGGCCCAGGTGCCAAAGGACAATATTCAAAAATGATCAAATGTCACATTCAATTACTGTAAATATTTTGTCCAACTCTCTGAAGCTCAGAGCAGTGGTTTGTTTGATGGATGTGGAGATTATAGAATCAGAGAAACACAAAAACATACCATTCACCCCATGAAATCTGCACTGGTGTTGTCTTCCATATAAGTAATCTGGTCTAATCTCTATCTCCAGCTCAATCCCCATGCCCTTTAACATTTCTCTTTTTCAAACAACTAATTACCATTTAAAATTTATGGACTCTGCTTCAACGGTGATTAGTTTAAAGAGAATTTCAGATTCTAACCACTGTGTGTGAAGAATTGTGTTCGAACTTCCCCTTTAATTCTTTTGTGACGATCTTAAATCTGTGCCGTTATCATGTCTACACCACACCTCCTCCCAATATCTGGCTTTCTTGAAATTCAATAGCAAGGTAGAACCCCTCAGTTGTAAATCGAGTATTTTGAAATGTTTCTGAAGTTGCTTAATTGTTCAGTATACATTCAATTTAAAAGGACTGAATTTATTATTCTAGGAGGTTTGCTGAGTATTTTTGAGAGTTCAGGGGGAGTGGCAGTGGAATGGAATAGAAAGATGCAAATCTAATCCTCCGCAGCAAAAAGCAAAGTAGTTTTAATAAGTACCTTGCATCTCCTCAGCTGCCAACCAAAAGGGGCCATTGGTGGAATGCTGGAGGTGGGCTAGCCATTTCCTCGTCATCAGGACGAGAAAGGCATCCAGACAGATTGAAAAACCTGACCAATAATTATCTGTTCCTTGTACAAATAATTTTATACCCACTGCAAGCCTCAGGCGAGCAGAATACCATATCCCCACCCTTTCACCACACACTCATTTGGAATGACAAGCCTGGAGGAGGCAGCAGCGTCAACCTCGCTGGAACTGCAATGTCCATGATTGACATCGCCGTGCGCCAATCAGCGACCGCGCTTTAAAATCCCACCCATGGAAGAACCAATCAGTGCAGAGAGAGAGGGCGTTGCGGAATGGTACTTCAAGGACAGCGCGACGCGAGTTATCACTTCAAATCGGAATTAGTAAACGTCGGATTGAAAATAAGCTTTTATAACAGCCCCTTCTGTGAAAGTGAATCAATATTTAAGTTCCAGCCGCTATCGTTCATTTTCTTTAAACGAAAAGAATTGACTGAAATCCTCTCAAACGCTAACGCCGTTTTTTCTTCATAATAACTGACGTTTTATTCAGAATTTTTTTTTAAACTAATTTTTTCCAATAATGAATTGAAAAATAACTAACCTTTGCTACTAACATATATATATATATGTGTGTGTGAGCGGAAGATGCTTCTGCGTCTCACGGCTGCACCGGCGACAACACAGCAGAGGTGATGTCATCCCACAATGCGATGCGCGAGGAGGACCACCTGACAGTCCCCGCTCTGCTGTTGTTATGCAACTTATTATTATGCAAATTTATAATTATGCAACTTATTATTGTAAATTAAGTGTCAGCCGTGGCACAGTGGGCAGCACACTCGCCTCTGAGTCAGAAGGTTGTGGGTTCAAGTCCTACTCCAGAAACTTGAACACAATAATCTTGGCTGATGCTCCAGGGGAGTGCTGAACTGTCGGAGGTGCTGTCTGCTTAGATGAGATGTTAAACCGAGGCCTGTTTGCTCTCTCAGGTGGATGTAAAAGATCTCACGGCACTATTTCGAAGAGCAGGGGAGTTATTCCTCAATCAAAAAAAAAGATGATCTGGTCATTATCACATTGCTGTGTGTGGGAGCTTGCTGTGCGAAACTTGACTGCCACGTTTCCCACATTCTAACAGTGACTACACTTCAAATGTACTTCATTGGTGGTCATGAAAGGTGCTATAAAAATCCAGGCAGGGGCAGCATGGCCTAATGGATAAGGCATCTGACTTCGGTGCAGACACTGAGGTTATCACAAGCTTGCAGGTTCGAAGTTTCCGCTGAGCTCAAATGGGGGAGGTAAGGTCAGGAACCAACCCCATACCGCTCGGCCTCCGTCACGTGTTCTCCTTCCGCCGCCAGCTTTTTATCCGGCTGGCGCAGGAGGAGAAAAAGGGAGGGAGCCTTTAATGTCGTCCACGAGGGGACTGCCTACCGCGTCTTCTAGACGTCGGACGGCATGCAGAGCCACGCATATAGGGAGGTGGGCCAAAACACCTAAGGTGGCCAAAGCTGGCGCCACCGCCACTCCTCCCCCCAGTAGCGTCCACGTGCCGGGAGCCGTAGGTGCGCGGGCATCGTCGGAGGCCTTTGTCTTCACGGTCTCCGGCAGGGGGGAGGGAGTGCGTCCGGTCGGAAGGAAGGCGCGACGGAAAAATAAACACCTCGAGGCGGGTCCCCTCAGTGTGCCAGACAGCCCCATCACCGCGCTCGGCCAACCCCAAAGTCTGTGCCCGAGCCCTTGACTAATACCATGGAGAGCATACCACCCGTGGTCGGGCTCGGGCAAGAAAAGTCAAAGGGGGGAGCGGAGTCGGAGGCCTCGGCAGACATGGAGGTCTCCCTGCCTCCGCCTCCACCCAGACACAAAAGGAGGCATCGCTCCAATGAGGCGGAGGAGGAACAACATCTCTCCGCGGAGGAGTTGGTGTCCCCCGTGTCCCCCACCAGCGCTCCAAAACTACACCGTAGGTGGGGGGAATCTGTCCCCGGGGAGGGTGAGATAGTTGAGGCTGCCCAGCCTCTGCCTCCCGGGGATAGGGAAGAAGATCTGCCTGTTGCAGGGGGCGCGGGGCTGCCGGAAGAATGCGTCACCGCCGGGTCGAGCGTCCCGGGGACTGAGGCGGGCGAGGCCGAAAAGGCCGAACCTGAGCCCGCCCAGCCATTAACCAACATCCCCCGGGACTTGCTCGACCTGGCAGAAAAAGAACAATTAAAAATAAATGATTTTAAAGAACATCCACTCGCTGGGCCGGGGGGGTGGTGGCAGGGAGGGTGAGGAATCCCAACCTTCGCCACTAACTTTGGAGCCGGGGGACTTGGAGGAACTGGAGCTGTACTTCGGCCCGTGTTCCCCGGTGCCTGGGGTGGAGGGGGACCCCCTTCCGCTGCCGCTTCCTGACCCAGCATCCCACCCAAAAGAGCCCGGGAGGACTCCTCTGCCAATGTTCCTGGGGGTGGGATCGGGGCAGAGGCAGGGCCGGATGGATCGACCTCGTGCGGTCGACGGACCAGCTGCTGGCGGCGACCTCCCGGAGGAGGACGGGGACTCGGTGGAGGACGCGGGGGAAGATCTGGAGTCCATTGCCAGTGAGGCGGTGGATCTCCTCGTTCCCGCCGCTGAGTACCCCCTCATTCCTGCCAAGGAACTCCGAGACTTTATGGTCCAGAGCCAGGGTTGCCGCAACCGAGCCCATCTGGCCCTGGACAAATGGTCCGAGCCGGCACTGCTCATCAGGTCCGTCCGCGCTGCCGCTAAAACTATGGCCGCGGGCGGGCCCTCATCAAAGGCACAAAGCCTTGAGCTGCGCCAGCTCAAAACGTTCCTCGCTGGGTTGCTGAGGGAGTGGAGGTCAACAAACAACTCCGCTCCCCCCCACAATAGGTTAAGTTAGAGGTTACACTATGCTTTTGCCATGAAGATAACCATAGCCAGCCTCAACATCAACGGCGGCAGAGAGGCACGCCGTAGATTTGACAATTTTTCGCTCCTGCGGGAGGGGAAATATGCGGTGTGCTTCCTGCAAGAAACCCACACCGTTCCGGGAGACGAAGCCACGTGGCTCCTGGAATGGCAAGGAGAGGTCCGCATGAGCCACCTCACCGCCATTTCTAGTGGGGTGGCTATCTTGCTGGCCCCGCATTTTCAGCCGGAGATCTTGGGGGTCGAGGAGCCCGTGCCAGGCCGCTTGCTGCACATCACGGTTCGCCTGGGGGACGTGCCGCTTCACCCCGTGACCGTGTACGCCCCTCAGCCCGGCCCGCAGCAAACGCGCTTCTTCGAAGAAGTGTCCGCTCTTCTTGGCTCCGTCAACGTTGGCGACTGCATTGTCCTCGGGGAGAATTTTAACTGCACCCTCGAGGGGAGGGACCGCTCCGGTGCCCCGCAGAGCATGACGGCGATCGAGAAGTTGAGGGACCTGGTCGGGTCCTTTGACTTGGTGGACATCTGGCGAAATCTCCATCCCGACTCCAGCGCCTTTACTTGGGTGAATCCTGGAAGAGGATGGTCCAGAATCGACCGCCTTTACGTGTCTCGGGCGTACGTTTCCTGCGTTCCGGCGGTCTCCATGTGGCCGGCGCCGTGCTCGGACCACCACCTGGTGTGGGCGGAGCTCGCTTCGCTCCGCGCGAGGACGGGGTCCGCGTACTGGCACTTTAACAACCAGCTGCTGGAGGATGTGCGGTTCCAGGACTCATTCCGTCGATTCTGGTCTGACTGGAGAAGGAAGCAGGGGGGCTTCCCCTCCTTGAGGCTATGGTGGGACGTGGGCAAGGCTCACGTCCGTCTCTTCTGTCAAGAGTATGCGAGGGGGTCGACCAAGAGGCGGGCGGCCAGAGTCGGGCGCCTAGAAAAAGAGGTGCTCGACCTGGAAGCCCGTCTCGGTCAAGTCGTCGAGGACCCGGCCCTGCGGACGGTGTACGAAGCGAAGAAGGCCGCGCTGAAGGACCTGCAGTTCGTCGGGTCCCGAGGCGCGTTCGTGAGGTCGCGGATCCGGTTCCTGCGGGATCTGGACCGCGGCTCCCCCTTCTTCTACTCGCTGGAAAAAAGACAGGGTGTCCGTAAGCAGCTCTTGACGCTGCTGGCCGACGACGGCTCTCTCGTCTCAGATCCGGAGGGCGTCAGCAACAGGGCCCGAGAATATTACGGGGCTCTGTTCTCTCCGGAGCCATCCAGCGAGGAAGCGCGTAGCGTTTTGTGGGAAGACCTGCCGAAGGTCGGCACGGAGGGCGCGGAAAATCTGGAAGCTCCGCTAAGCCTGGTGGAGCTGACCGGCGCCCTCGACCGGCTCTCGAGGGGAAAAGCCCCGGGGCTGGACGGGCTGACCGTGGAGTTCCACAGGGCGTTCTGGGACGTCCTGGGGGGCGACTACGCGCGGGTCCTGGGGGAAAGTCTGGCGACCGGGGTGATGCCCCCCTCTTGGCGCAGGCCTGCTGCCTAAGAAGGGCGATCTCCGCCGACTTAAGAACTGGCGCCCGGTCTCCCTCCTCAGCACGGACTACAAAATCTTCGCCAGGGTGATGTCTGCTCGCCTTGGTGCCGTGCTGGACCACATGATCCACCCCGACCAGTCCTACACGGTCCCGGGCCGGACAATCCACGATAACATTCATCTGGTCCGGGACCTCATCCATCATTCCCTGGAGGCTGGTCTGTCGGTCGCCTTCCAATCTCTAGACCAAGAGAAGGCGTTCGACAGGGTGGATCACGAATATCTGTTCAGAACTGTGCGCGCTTTCGGGTTCGGGATGCATTTCGTCGCCCGGATCCGACTTTTGTATGCCGCCGTGGAGTGTCTGATTAAATTAACGGGTCTTTGATGGCGCCCCCTTCGCTTTGGGAGAGGGGTGCGCTAGGGATGCCCCATGTCCGGCCAGTTATACGCCCATCTGCGTGGAGCCTTTCCTGTGCCTCCTGCGGACGAGGTTGATGGGACTGGCTCTGCAAAGGCCGGGCGTGGAGGTCGTCCTCTCGGCTTACGCCGATGACGTGCTCCTCATGGTCGAGGATCGCGTTGACCTGCGGAAGATGCGTGAGTGCCAGGAGATTTACTCGGCCGCATCCTCTGTCAGGATCAACTGGGAGAAATGTTCCGGACTCCTGGTGGGTCAGTGGCGGGTGGACTCCCTGCTGGAGGAGCTCAGGCCTTTTGCCTGGAGCACGACCCATCTCCTCCATCTGGGAGTCTACCTTAGCCCCGACGAGGAAGCCTGGCCGGCGAACTGGCAAGAGCTGGAGGCCAAGGTCGCTGCTCGCCTAGGGGGCTGGACAGGACTGCTCCGAGTGCTGTCCTACAGGGGTCGAGCGCGAGTCATAAACCAGCTGGTGGCCGCTATGCTGTGGTACCGGCTGGTCACTTTGATCCCTCCCCCTGTGTTTGTCGCCAAGATACAGAAGAAGCTGGTGGACTTCTTCTGGAACAACAGAAAGCACTGGGAGAAATTTAGAACTCAGCAGAGGAGGACAAAGGGTTTGATTAGGGCAGGGAAAATGGAGTATGAGAAGAAGCAAGAAGCTTGCAGGGAACATTAAGACGGATTGCAAAAGTTTCTATAGATATGTAAAGAGAAAAAGGTTAGTAAAGACAAACGTAGGTCCGCTGCAGTCAGAATCAGGGGAAGTCATAACGGGGAACAAAGAAATGGCGGACCAATTGAACAAGTACTTTGGTTCGGTATTCAAGAAGGAGGACACGAACAACCTTCCGGTTATAAAAGGGGTCGGGGGGTCTAGTAAGGAGGAGGAACTGAGGGAAATCCTTATTAGCCGGGAAATTGTGTTGGGGAAATTGATGGGATTGAAGGCCGATAAATCCCCAGGGCCTGATGGACTGCATCCCAGAGTACTTAAGGAGGTGGCCTTGGAAATAGTGGATGCGTTGACAGTCATTTTCCAACATTCCATTGACTCTGGATCAGTTCCTATGGAGTGGAGGGTAGCCAATGTAACCCCACTTTTTAAAAAAGGAGGGAGAGAGAAAACAGGGAATTATAGACCGGTCAGCCTGACATCGGTAGTGGGTAAAATGATGGAATCAATTATTAAGGATGTCATAGCAGTGCATTTGGAAAGAGGTGACATGATAGGTCCAAGTCAGCATGGATTTGTGAAAGGGAAATCATGCTTGACAAATCTTCTGGAATTTTTTGAGGATGTTTCCAGTAGAGTGGATAAGGGAGAACCAGTTGATGTGGTATATTTGGACTTTCAGAAGGCGTTCGACAAGGTCCCACATTAGAGATTGATGTGCAAAGTTAGAGCACATGGGATTGGGGGTAGTGTACTGACATGGATTGAGAACTGGTTGTCAGACAGGAAGCAAAGAGTAGGAGTAAATGGGTACTTTTCAGAATGGCAGGCAGTGACTAGTGGGGTACCGCAAGGTTCTGTGCTGGGGCCCCAGCTGTTTACACTGTACATTAATGATTTAGATGAGGGGATTAAATGTAGTATCTCCAAATTTGCGGATGACACTAAGTTGGGTGGCAGTGTGAGCTGCGAGGAGGATGCTGTGAGGCTGCAGAGCGACTTGGATAGGTTAGGTGAGTGGGCAAATGCATGGCAGATGAAGTATAATGTGGATAAATGTGAGGTTATCCACTTTGGTGGTAAAAACAGAGAGACAGACTATTATCTGAATGGTGACAGATTAGGAAAAGGGGAGGTGCAAAGAGACCTGGGTGTCATGGTACATCAGTCATTGAAGGTTGGCATGCAGGTGCAGCAGGCGGTTAAGAAAGCAAATGGCATGTTGGCCTTCATAGCAAGGGGATTTGAGTACAAGGGCAGGGAGGTGTTGCTACAGTTGTACAGGGCATTGGTGAGGCCACACCTGGAGTATTGTGTACAGTTTTGGTCTCCTAACCTGAGGAAGGACATTCTTGCTATTGAGGGAGTGCAGCGAAGGTTCACCAGACTGATTCCCGGGATGGCGGGACTGACCTATCAAGAAAGACTGGATCAACTGGGCTTGTATTCACTGGAGTTCAGAAGAATGAGAGGGGACCTCATAGAAACATTTAAAATTCTGACGGGGTTAGACAGGTTAGATGCAGGAAGAATGTTCCCAATGTTGGGGAAGTCCAGAACCAGAGGTCACAGTCTAAGGATAAGGGGTAAGCCATTTAGGACCGAGATGCGGAGGAACTTCTTCACCCAGAGAGTGGTGAACCTGTGGAATTCTCTACCACAGAAAGTTGTTGAGGCCAATTCACTAAATATATTCAAAAAGGAGTTAGATGAGGTCCTTACTACTAGGGGGATCAAGGGGTATGGCGTGAAAGCAGGAATGGGGTACTGAAGTTGAATGTTCAGCCATGAACTCATTGAATGGCGGTGCAGGCTAGAAGGGCCGAATGGCCTACTCCTGCACCTATTTTCTATGTTTCTATGTTTCTATGTCTCTGCCACGGTCTTAAGTCTCCTGCTTAGGGAGGGCGGTCAGTCGTTGGTGTGCGTCGGCTCCCAGCTAGCGACTTACCGTCTTCAGACCCTGCAGAGATACCTTTACGTCGAGCCCCCTCCTAGGTGGTGTGCGCTGGCGACGTATTTCTTCCGCCAGCAGTACAGCCTCAATTATGACACGCAGCTCCTGTTTGTGAGCATGGGGGGGCGTCAGGACAGCCGTCCAGGGGCTGCCTGTCTTTTACCAGGAACTCACCAGGGTCTGGAACAAAGTCACCACCAAGCGCAGCTCTCCACTGGCTGGAGTGGTGGCTGTCCTACAGGAGCCGCTGCTCAGGAATCCGTACCTCCACGACTGAGGTTTTAGGTGGCAGTCGGACGAGAGGGCTGTGGCTGGTGAAGTGGCCAGGGTCAGGGACCTGCTCGATGGCGGAGGAGCGGGCTGGATGGCGCCAGACACGCTGGCGCGGCGCCTAAACTGGGCCGACGTCCGCCGCGCGGCCGATGCCATCGAGTCGCTAAAAACAGCCCTGACTCCATTAGGTGTGTCGAGGAGGCTCAAGCACGTGGGGAGATCCCGTCCGAACTGACCCCCGTCCGGATGGAATTCCTCATCGGCGCCAAGCCCCGAAACCTCCCTCTGGAGCCGGCGCCTCACAACTTGAGCCGCCTCGGGGAAATCCCCTCCGTGCCTTTCAGTTCTGCGCGGGGGGGTTTCCTGTACGGGCTGCTCCTGCACACTCCTCCACCTTGCCATCCTCGTCTGCCGTCCGGACACGCCATGGCGTACCATCTTGTCGTCCGGAGGAGGCGGAGGTCCCCAATGGAGTGCACTCTACGCGGGAGTCCTCCCACTATTTATCGGGGACTTGGACTGGAGGGTGGTGCATGGAGCAGTCCAGTGCAATAAATTTTTAAGCTGGTTCACGGGCTCCCAGGCCGCCTGCTATTTCTGCGGTCTGGAGGAGTCCGTGTTCCATGTTTTTATGGAATGTGCGAGGTTGCAGCCCCTATTCCACTATTTAAAGGGGCTGCTCCTGAAATTCTGGTTGCACTTCAGTCCCACACTCCTGATCGTTGGGCACCCTGTGCGGAGGGGAGTGGGTAGGACTGAGGGCCTCCTCATAGGACTGCTCCTGGGCACGGCCAAGGGTGCCATCAGCTGGTCCAGGCAGCGGGCGGTCGAGGGGGCCGTTCAGCCTGACTGCCTGCCTCTCTTCTGTGCTTACATCCGGTCCAGGGTGTCCTTAGAGATGGAGCACGCGGTGTCCACCGGTACACTCGCGGCCTTCCGCAAGAGGTGGGCGCCGGAGGGACTGGAGTGCATCATCACCCCCGGCAACCAAATTTTAATTTGATTTTATACGTTTTAAAGTTTAATTTGTTTTTATTGCCGGTTTTAGTGTCCCCCTCCCCTTTTATAGGGGGCACTTGTATAATTTATGGTTTTAGTGCCCCAAAAAAACAAGCCTCTGGGAAGCTTGTGGGTAAAAGTCCCACTCCAGGCACTCAAGCACATAATCTAGGCTGACACACCCAGTGCAGTGCTAAGGTTGCGCTGCATGGTCGGAGATACTGTCTTTCGGATAAGAGGTCTGCCCTCTCAGGTGGACGTAAAAGTTCCCATGACACTATTTTGAAGAAAAGCAGGGAAGTTATCCCCAGTGTCCCGGCCTATATATATCCCTCAATCAACATCACAAAAACAGTTTATCTGGTCATTATCACATTGCTGTATGTGGGAGCTTGCTGTGCACAAGTTGGCTGCCACGTTTCCCACATTACAACAGTGACTACACTCCAAAAGTACTTCATTGGCTGTAAAGTGTTTTGAGACGTCCAATGCTCATGAAAGACTATATAAATCCAAGTCTTTCTTTTTTTTTCTTTTAAATTTATTATTCTGTAACTTATTGCAAATTTCTTCTTGTGCAACTTATGCAAATTTCTTATATGACAACATCTTTTGGATGAGACGTTAAACTGAGGCCCCGTCTGCCCTCTCAGGTGGATGTGAAAGATCCCACGGCACTATTTCGAAGAAGAGCAGGGGAGTTCTCCCCTGTGTTCTGGCCAATATTTATCCCTCAATCAACATCACTAAAACAGATTATCTGTGTCATTATCACATTGCTGTTTGTGGGAGCTTGCTGTGCGCAAATTGGCTGCTACATTTCCCACATTACAACAGTGACTACACTTCAAAAGTACTTCATTGGCTGTAAAGCGCTTTGAGACGTCCAGTAGTTGTGAAAGGTGCTATGTAAATGTAAGTCTTTATGCAAATTTATTATGCAACCTATTATACAAATTTCTTATTATGCAACTTATTATGTAAATTTCATTTGCATCCGATAGAGGTCCCACTTCTACCTATATCTCCAGCATAAAAAAATAAAACCAAGCACTCGGGTTTATTTCTAGAAGGATTGAACTGAAAAGTAGAGAAGTTATGCTCAACTTGAATCGAATCTTGGTTAGACCACACTTGGAGTACCAACATAAGTGGTGGGGATACTTTTAGAGGCATCATTTCAAAGTTTCCAGATGGCACAAAACTCGGAAAAATAGTAAACATTCCAGATCCTGGCCACTCACTGCGTAAAAAAGATTTTTCTGATGTTGCCTTTGGTTCTTTTGCAAATCACCTTAAATCTGTGTCCTCTGGTTACCGACCCTTCCTCATCCCTGGTACCATTCCAATAAATCTTTCTGCACCCTCTCCAAGGCCTTGACATCCTTCCTAAAGGGTGGTGCCAGAACTGAACACAATATTCCAGCTGAGGCCGAACCACTGTTTTATAAAGGTTTAGCAGAACTTCCTTGCTTTTGTACTCTATTTCTCTATTCATAAAGACAAGGATCCCGCATGCTCTTTAACAGCCTTCTCAACCTGCCCTGCCACCTTCAAAGACTTGTGTGCATACACTCACAGGTTTCTCTGCTCCTGCACCCCCTTTAAAATTGTGCCATTTCGTTCATTTTGCATCTCCTCATTCTCCCTATCAAAATGTATCACTTCACACTTCTCTGAGTTCAATTTCATCTGCCATGGGTCTGTCCATGTTACCAGTTTGTCTGTGTCCTCCTGAATTCTGTTACTATCCTCCTCATTGTTCACTACTTTTCCCAATTTTGTGCCATCTGCAAACTTTGAAATTATGCCTCTAAAGGTTTCCCCACCACTGACGTTGGGCTGACTGGCCTGTAGTTTCTGGGCTTATCTTTTTTTAAACATAGGTATAACATTTGCAATCCTCAAATCCTCTGGCACCACCCCCATATCTGAGGAGGATTGGAAGATTGTGGCCAGAGCCTCTGTAATTTCCACCCTTACTCCCCTTGGTAACCTACGATGCATCACATCCCGACCGGGTGACTTTTCTACTTGGAGGACTGCCAACCTTTTAAGTAAATTCTCTTTATCTATTTTTATCTTTTCCAATATCGCTACTGCCTCCTCCATTACTGCTACATTGGCAGAATCCTCTTCAGCCATGCCCTCTGCCTCCACAAGAATGAATATCTCCTTTTTGGTCCCTCATTGGCCCCAGCCTTCCTAGAATCATAGCACAGGACAGCACAGAAGGAGGCCATTCGGCCCATTGAGTCTGCGCCGGCTCTTTCAAAAGAGCAATTTTTTGATAGGTTTTGATAGAGTAGATACAGAGAGAGTGTTTCCACTTGTGGGGAAGAGCAAAACTAGAGGCCATCAATATAAGATAGTCACCAAGAAATCAAATAGGGAATTCAGAAGCAACTTCTTTACCCAGAGAGTGGTGAGAATATGGAACTCGCTGCCACAGGGAGTGGTTGAAGCGAATAGTATAGATGCATTTAAGGGTAGGTTAGATAAGCATATGGGGGAGAAGAGAATAGAGGGTTATGCTGATAGAGTTAGATGAGGAAAGACGGGAGGAGGCGCGAGTGGAACATAAATACCAGCATGACTGGTTGGGCTAAATGGTCTGTTTCTGTGCTGTATATCCGATGTAATCCTATGATTTTCTTTGTCTGTTTATATCACTTTAGACCTGTCTGTCAAGCCTTGCTTATTAGGACTGACACTCATTATTTTTGCTATAGGCTATACTGATACATGATTATCTCATGAATGAAACCCACACCGTCTTTGTGATCCCATCTTCCACCCTCCATAAACAGCAGCTAGGGTTGCCAACTCTGGTTGGAGGGGTTCCTGGAGATGGGAGCAAGTGATAGATCAGGGTATTTTCTAAATGGGGAAAAGCTAGGAACTGTGGAGGAGCAGAGAGATTTAGGAGTCCATATACAGAAACCACGAATCCGTCCCTTCCGCTGTCACAGACTCTTCAGTTTATTTAATTACCCAAAGGAAGCGAGTAGCCATAAACAAAGCTTGTAAAGGAAATCTGTTAAACATCAACAAAACTCCAGGACATCAATTTAACATTAGAACTGATATCATTCAACTGCTGATTGGTTGTTTTACACAGATGACATTTGCATGGTCTCAGCGTGACCAGAACCACAGGCGGGAAGGGTACAGGGGAGCCCGAAGAACTCGGAGGTCCTGCCGAATTTAATGGCGTGACCTCATTAGCATTTTTTTCTTCGGTTTCCCGCCCGGCTGTCAATTTGACGAGCGGCCGGGCGGGAAAGCTAGTGGCAGAAGGCCACAGCTGGGGATCCTTGGGTATAGACCCTGGCAATCGCCGGGGGGCGGGTTTAAGGTGAGGCATTGGGGCTTGAGGTGGAGGAAATCAGCCACAATCGCAGCATAGAGAGCGAGACATCAAGGTTTGGGAGCAGGTCGCCGATCGCGGCAGGGGAAGCACTCGTGCTCCTTCTGGCCCACTCGGAGTGCTGTAAAGGGCACTTACCTTGTGGAGCAGGCAGCTTCCGCCTCCCTTTCACTGTCGGGTTGGACGCCTCATGACCTGCTGCTGTGAAAACAACAATATGGAGGGTTGGGGATGCATTCCCGTTTTTTTCTTTTTAACCTCCCCTCTGCCCGTGGGGGTGTTAAAAACTCCGCTCGCCGGGGGTTTGCTGGGGGGGGGGGGGGGGGCGGGGTTAATATATTTCATTTTCATACTCATCCTTACAACGTTCAGTCCAGTTCACACAACGTTTTCACAGAATGAGTGATTTTTGAAGAGCAATGGATAAATTGCATTTGTTCAGAGTCTATTCCAGAAATTTAGTTACCTCCTTAAATTCTTGTAGCTTTGTGAGATTTGACCTTGTAAATCCATATTAACTATCCTTTATTACCCCTGTTAAGCTCTTTAGATGATATGGCATTAATTGAGCACTTTCCCCATTGCCAATAGACTAACTGGGATATGAGATTAGATTTCTATTAAGTCCCTGATTCATCTCTAAGTCCATTTCTTATTATTCTTTCTGATTTTTTCACATGATATCAAAGATATTCCTCCAACACTTACTTGCTCCTTTAGGCAGATATATGAGAGTATGAGTTGGTGCGGGAGTAAAATGCTTCCTTTAAACCTAGGAACACAGGAACAGGCCCCTCGAGCCTGTTCCGCCATACAATTAGATCATGGCTGATCTGTACCTCAACCACGTTTACCTACCTTTGCTCCATATCCCTTCCTACCCTTACCTGACAAAAAGTCTATCAAATCTATCTAATTTTAATTACGTGCCAATTGAACAGTGTCAAAGGCCTTTGTAAGGTCGAAGAAGACCATGTATAAGGGCTGGCGCTGCTCCCTGCATTTTTCCTGCAGTTGTCGTGCTGCAAAGATCATGTCCGTCGTGTCCCGTAGGGGACGAAATCCGCACTGTGACTCCGGGAGGAGCTCCTCGGCCACAGGGAGAAAACGGTTGAGGAGGACTCTAGCGACGACTTTCCCCAGTGGCTGATAGCAGGGAGATTCCTCTGTAGTTGCCGCAGTCGGACTTGTCCCCTTTTTTAAAGATGGTCACGATCACTGCATCTCTGAGATCTCCCGGCATGCTCTCCTCCCTCCAGATGAGAGAGATGAGGTCATGTACACGCGCCAGCAGCACCTCTCCGCCATACTTCAGTGCCTCAGCAGGGATTCCATCCGCTTCTGTAGCCTTATTGTTCTTAAGCTGTCTTATGGCTTTTGTAAATGTAAATATAATTGTCACTCAAGGGAGGCAGACAAGAAGAATTTCAGAGACAGGCCCCTCGTGGCGTCCAAGGAAACTGTGCCTGCGAAATAAAACGATGCATGTGACACATTTTGATTTGTGCATTGACAGAGAGGATAGTCAACCTTTTCTTTTTGAAGGCATGTTTATTAAAGTCGAAGCTTGTGTCTCAAATGAGCCTGTGGGACTCTATCTAGGACAGCTTAATTACTCAATTCTTGGTGCTTCTCATTTGCTGATATAATGAATTGGAAATGTAGATTTAAGCATTACGAACATAAAAACCATGGTAGATGAACTTTGTGACATCCCTCTTAGTGTGTCGCACAATTACCGCAACGCTGCAGCTGTTGGGCTGGAAAATTAATTTTAGCCAGTGACAAGTCTATTCATTGTGATTCATCCACTTCTAAAAGAAAAAAATAAATAATGGCTTGCGAAGCTGGAACATATTATTGATAAAAACAGGATTTCATATTTTTAAATTATTTTTTTTATACATCTGTTTTTTTTGATGAAGCATGTCTCTGAATTTCAGTGAAATAACTCACTGTGAAGCCACCCCTGACTACCTTGGCATCGCTGTTGACTGTAATGGGATCAAGTAACCTCATTTCAAGTTAATAAACAGCTTGGAAATATGCTGCAGGACACCTAGCGCATCTCTACAACTCTTTGTTTGTTGGCTTGACAGGGTCGATGCAGGGAGGATGTTTCCCCTGGGCTGGGGAGTCTAGAACCAGGGGTCACAATCTCAGAATAAGGGGTCGGCCATTTAGGACTAAGAGGAGGAGAAATTTCTTCACTCAGAGGATGGTGAATCTTTGGAATTCTCTACCCCAGAGGGCTGTGGAGGCTCAGTCTTTGAGTATATTCAAGACAAAGATCGATAGATTTTTGGATATTAAGGGAATCAAGGGATATGGGGATAGTGCAGTAAAGTGGAGTTGAGGTAGAAGATCAGCCATGATCTTATTAAATGGCGGAGCAGGCTCGAGGGGCCGAATGGCCTACTCCTGCTCCTAATTCTTATGTTCTTATGAAGTAGAATTACCATCAACATGTCATAAAAAAAAAACATTGGTTTTGGGAATTAATAAGTGAACAAGTACATAAATTGTAGGAACATGCAAAGTGCATTAAGCCCATCTAGGTTGCTCTGTTCAAGACAACATAAAGGATCTGCTCTGACCATTTTTCTCCCCCTCCTGCCTTGGTGACAAGTCTGTGCCCCTCTACTCATTATTACGCCAGCAATCTATCAAGTTCCTGTTTTTCTTGAACCAGTACTGTGTTCAGTGCAATGAGCTGTAATCTATTCAATTATTTAACAATTCTAAGTTTGGAGTAGTTGCTCCTTAATTTAAGTTGGAGGTTACAATTGGCCTCAGTGCCCCCGAGCTAGCAAGGAGACAAATCAGTCAGGTTTCCCACTTCAGATCACCATCAACTGACCTTTGCTGGCAAATGTGCATGTTTAGACATTGAATCAAGTTCCCCTGTGGTCAAATAGCTTGCAAACACAAAATAGTGAGGTTCGCACATGAAGATTAGGGATATAAGAACATAAGAACATAAGAAATAGGAGCAGGAATAGGCCATACGGTCCCTCAAGCCTGCTCCACCATTCAATAAGATCATGGCTGATCTGATCATGGACACAGGTCCACTTCCTTGCCCGCTCCCCATAACTCCTTATTCCCTTATCGGTTAAGAAACTGTCTATTTCTGTCTTAAATTTATTTAATGTCCCAGCTTCTACAGCTCTCTGAGGCAGTGAATTCCACAGATTTACAACCCTCTGAGAGAAGAAATTTCTCCTCATCTCAGTTCTAAATGGGCGGCCCCTTATTCTAAGATCATGCCCTCTCGTTCTAGTCTCCCCCATCAGTGGAAACATCCTCTCTGCATCCACCTTGTCAAGCCCACTTATAATCTTATACGTTTCAATAACATCACCTCTCATTCTTCTGAATTCCAATGAGTAGAGGCCCAACCTATGAGGGGCCTAGATAAAGTGGATAGGAAGAATCTATTTCCCTTAGTAGAGAGGTTATTAACCAGGAGGCATAGGTTTAAAGTAATTGGTAGAAGGATCAGAGGGGAGTTGAGGAGAACTCTTTTCACCCAGAGGGTGGTGGGGGTCTGGAACTCACTGCATGAAAGGGTGGTGGAGGCAGAAACCCTCACCACGTTTAAAAAATATTTGGATATGCACTTGAAGCGCCGTAATCTACAAGGCTATGGACCAAGAGCTGGAAAGTGGGCTGGATAGCTCTTTGTTTAGCCGGCACAGATAGGATGAGCCCAATGGCCTCCTTCCGTGCCATAAATTCTATATGCAATGTACTGGAGGGCTGCTATCTCCCATGAAGGAACATATGCAGTGACAGTCATGTGCCCAACCTTCAGCGCCTCTCGGGTGTCAGTAAATGACCATTTATGCTGCTAGATGTGTTATATAGGAACAGGAGTCAATCAATCAGCACCGAGAGCCAATCTCTCATGGCTGATCTGCATCTCAACTCCACTTACTCATCTTTTCTCCATATCCCTTGAAACCCTTACCTGAATCTATCCACCAGTCTTGAAAGCTTCAATTTACTCAGCGTCCACAGCCTTTTGGGGGAGAGTGTTCCAGATTTCCACTACCATTTGTGTGAAAAAAGTGCTTCCTGATTTCACTCCTAAATGGCTTGGCTCTAATTTTAAGACAATGGGGTGGAAATTCGGTCCCGCCCATTTTGAGGCATTAATCCAGGCGGTGCGGTAATTTTAGTGCCTTGAAAAAGTTTGCACCTCCCGCCATGAAATTTGCTGGAATCGGACCAAGAGCTGAAGGGCTAAATCAGCCGTTACACACCTGACCTGTGGGGGGGAGCGCTAATGAAATTTCTGGCACTAAATTTTGCCGAATGATTGCGCATGCTCCGAAGTCCGATTCACATCCCGGGAAAAGCCGAGTCTTAAAGGCACGGCAAGGTAAGTAATCGCATGCACAGCTCCACCTCCTCACTGACCTGAGAGTGGGAAAATGGAGGAGCAGGGAGGAAGGCAGAGAGCACACCGTTTCTCGGCCACGGCCCTTGAGGCCTTGCCTGAGACTGTTGTGAGGCCCAACAATGCATTACATCCTGGAGGGGGACGAAGGCCACCGCCAAGGGTCTTCAGGAGGCTGTGGAGGGAGGTGGCCCAGCACGTCTCTGCCCACGGCACAGTGGCCAGGACAGCGACACAATGTCCCAAAAATTCAACGACCTCACTAGGGTCGTCAGGGTGAGTACCCTTGACATTAACCTTGCAATGTGTTCGTGTGAGCCTCACAGTCTTACACAATGTAAAGGCTTTACACTGCCCACCCCTTCTCCATATGTACCAGGCCATGCTCCTCGTTGCTGGAGACACACTAAAAGCTCTGTATCACCTCACCAGACATGCCCCGCCCATCCAAGCATCTCTCACCTTCTAGCTCCTGACTCAGCCTGAGGACACCTACCTTAACTCTCCATATGCAGTCACAGGCCTTCAGCCTCATACTTACTCATAGCTCTTTGTCCCCAAACCCCATTGTGTGTGGCAGATGTAGAGATTCACACCTCGGGACATTAGTAGCGAGTCACTTACTGCAGACACATGTGGCACACCAGTAGCTACAGACCCACTGACAACGTCTTGTTTTGGTCACTGCAGACCAAGCTCGCCCACAATAGACAAGAGCAGCAGTGGACGGGAAGCGGGGAGCCATATCTCCAGGACCTCACCGAGGTGGAGGAGCGAGTGTCCGCTTACTGCAGACACATGTGGCACACCAGTAGCTACAGACCCATTGACAACTTCTTGTTTTGGTCATTGCAGAACAAGCTTGCCAACAATAGACAAGAGCAGCAGCGGAAGGGAGGAGATGAGCCTGACCTCCAGGACCTCACCGAGGTGGAGGAGCGAGTGTCCGCCCTCATTGAGTAGGAGCAGTAAGCATGGGAGGGGTGTGAGGCAGAGGGGTAGGAAATGCCAGCGCAAGACGCACTGGCAAAATGTGTCCCCGTCGGGCGTTTGTACATCTGGATGATAATGATGTTTTGTGGTCTTTGAAGGGGCGGTAGCTCCAATTTTTATTATTTGCGGGTGTGGGACCTCTGTACATATGTTCTGCATGATAATTATGTTTTGTGGTCTTTGAAGGGGCGTTAGCTTCATTTTTTATTATTTGCGGTGTGGAGTTTTTGGGGTTGTTTGAGGGATGTTAATAAATAAAATGTTACCTCGGCCTGTGATCCCCACTGGCAAGACCTAAGACCTCATGATGGCCAAGTTGTGCAGCATGCAGCACACCACAATGAATAGTGAGACCTGTTGAGGGAAGTATTGAAGGCTGCCTCCAGAGCAGTCCAGGCATCGGAATCACTGCTTCAGCAGCCCTATTGTCTGCTCGATGATGTTGCGGGTGGCGGTAGGGCTCTCATTGTAGCGTTCCTCCGGTTCTGTGGTGGGGTTACAGAGGGGGGTCATTAGCCAGGTGGCCAGGCCATATCCCTTGTCCCCGAACAGCCAGCCTCGGCCTTCCCGTGGTAGCTGAAACAGTTCTGGCACAGTGCTCTGCCACAGGATAAACATGCCATGTACGCTTCCAGGATAGCGAGCATTGACTGCGAGGATGCGGTGTGTGTGGTCACACACCAGCTGCAGATTTAGAGAGTGGTATCCCTTTCTGTTTCTGAATATCTCTGTATTCTGGAAAGATGCTCGCAAAGCCACATGCGTGCAGTCCATTGCTCCTTGAACCCTCGGGAAGCCCGCTATACTGACAAAACCCACATGCGCATTCGTTCTGTTTCTCCATGGTCATCGGGAAGTTAATGAAGTCCATTCTGCGTGTGTAGAGAGCCTGTGCGACGTCGCGGATGCAGCGATGTGCTGCGAATTGTGAGACACTGCATATGTCCCCTGATGCAGCCTGGAAGGAGCCGGAGGCATAGAAGGTGAGTGCCACCGTGACCTTCACTGCGACGGGCAGCGCAGTCCTGGCGCTGATGTGAGGCTGCAGGTCTGCCTACAGGAAATAGCATATCTCTGTAACTACCTCCTTTCGGAAGCGCAGCCTTCTGACACACTGCTCCTCGGCCAGGTCCAGGTATGAGCGTTACGGCCGGCAAAGCGTGGGGGTTAAGGCCTCCTGCTCCGACATCTAGGGACTCTCCTCCTTCGGCCGCTGACATGGCCAACAGCCTTCTGTCTTCATGCCACCTTACCAGAGCATGTAGAATGCGACGCTGGCGGCATAGTAATGCACCCATTAACGTTTTCAACTTCGCTTGTTATCAAGCTGTACTGTTAAGTCTGTCTGTCGCTGCAAACTCGGGGGCTCATGGACCGTGCTGTGTGTAAACGTTGCACTGACGGTGACCTCCGAGGGAAGCACTTCCTCATCCCTTCAACTAGCCTCCAGTTAATTACTGTGGAAGGTTGTACTGACTGTTTTTTCAGACGTGATTAGTGGCGGTCGCTAAATGAGGCAGCCGCACCTAATTTAGCGAGCAGGGCACAAGCGTGGGTGTTGCACCAGGACTGACACCGCGATCGGACTCATTGTCAGCAGCCAGGCACTAGCATTTTGCATTCCCGGTAAACCGTAACTAAATTTTCCAGCTGTGCGCCCGGTCTGAAAACTGTTACGCTCGCATTAACGCCCCTCCTGGCCGCTAACTGAGGCGCTAGACAATCGAATTTCCACCCGAATGCCTCCTTGTTCTAGGTTTCCCCCACTGATGTGCATTGTACCCTCTTATTGTTAGTTGAACACAAGAGGGCTCCTGATGGAAGTAAGCATGCTGTAGCAATTACACTCCAGGATCTCCTCACATTACTTAATGTTATATGGTTTGATCGAAGGTTCCAGAGTCTAAAATAATAGTAGCCACACCATCTTAAGGGGTGGAAATTCGCTCGCACCTCTGTTGCGGCGTTAATCCAGGCGGGGCGGTAAACTTTGCGCCTGGAAATGGTTTGCGTCTGCCGCCGCAAAATTCATCGGCTGGGCCCTGAGTGTGGGACGGAGCGCTAAGGGAGGCGTTCCACACTTCTTTTAGGGTGCTAGGTTGGCTGAGCACGTGCCAAGCTAAACAGCCGGCCTCGGAGCGCCCTAAGTTACGCCTCGGGGTGGGAGGTGGGGGAGAAATCTGAAAAAAAAACACCAAAAACATTCCCAATAAATAACTCACGCCACCACAACATAGATCGCAAAAAAAAAAATCAATCACACTTACCTCAGGTGACCATTACTTCCCTCACTGAGGCCGCTACAGCTTGGAATGCCAGTTTCCACAGGCAGTCCCACCAGGGCGCGCTATGGAGCGCGACAGATCGGGCGCGATCCAAAATATCGAGCCGGTGTCGCAACCAGGGGCGTTGCACACCGGCCCGCCACTTCTGGGCGGTAATGCTCCACGCCCCCTCGAAACCGGCACCGAATGTCCCAGCGGGGCGCTGGAATCTGGCCGCCCGTTCGGAAGTGCTTACCGCCGCCATTGCCGACCCTCCGGGGTGTTATCAGGGGCGGCAGAAGACTGAAAATCTAGCCGAAAGAGTTTATTCAGACATAGCTCTCTCCAGAGGAAATAGTTTCTCTGTATCTACCCTATTGAATCCCTTTAACATTTTAAATACCTCGATTAGATCACCCCTCAACCTTCTAAACACAAGGGAGTACAAACCAAGTTGCAATTATTTGATATGTGAAACATTGGAAGGTGTTTCAAGGCTTTCAATTATGCATTGCATCTGTGCACCCTGCTAGAGCATGGGTATGCATGAGGTGCTATGAAAAAGCTGTACGTTAGTGTGAGGGCTTCGCATAGGGTTACCAACCCTCCAGTATTATCCTGGCGTCTCTAGGAATTGAAGATTAATCTCCCAGATACTGCGAGCGACCCAGGAGAAACATCACAGGGACGTTAAAAAATATTTTTCATTTTCTTTGATACTTTAGTTTATTAGTTATATAAATATTAGAGATGGGAAAAAGGAAGCCGTTCTGTTTGACTGGGCGGGGTAGTTGGAGGCGGGAGGTCATGTGATGAAACCTCCAGGACTATGTCCGACCAGAGTTGGCAAGCAGTAAATTTGGAACAAGTTGACAGACAATGCTTTGTGGCATTGAATCTTGGGAAATCTATCTGGTACATGGTACTGTTGGGTAGTTGTATGTCGTGAGGTTCAAACATGTTATCACCATCCCCATGTATTATATGGGTTCGGTAGTGTAGTATTTACGGCACCAGACTAGCAACCCAACCATTTGGGAGCTCAGCCTGCCCACGACTAGAATAAATTAGTGGCCCTAGCATTCAGCACTGTTGCCAATGTCTGCTGGTGGCAGTGGTTTGCCTTGCGAGCCTGGACATGAGACCACCTTATGAGGTAGTGTTCTGTGTCTCCGTGGGTATGTATGGGTTTGGTAGTGTTGTGGTTATGATTGTGGACTTGCAACCCAGGAGTTCTGAGCTCAAATTCTACTGTGGTAGGTTTTAATAAGTCTGTTAAATTGTGGCTAGCACCAGGGAGAAGGAAAACAACTGGTTCACTAATGTCCTTCAGGAAAGTGAACCCACTCTTGGCCTACAGGTGACCCTAAAGTGGTTGATTATTTATAAGAACATAAGAAATAGGAGCAGGAGTCGGCCATTGGCCCCTCAATCCTGCTCCGCCATTTAATAAGATCATGGCTGATCTGATCTTGGCCTCAACTCCACTTCCTGCCCGCTCCCCATAACCCTTCACTCCCTTATTGTTCAAAAATCTGTCTATCTCCACCTTGAATATATTCAATGACCCAGCCTGCACAGCTCTCTGGGGCAGAGAATTCCACAGATTTACGACCCTATGAGAGAAGAAATTCCTCCTCATCTCAGTTCTAAATGGACGACCCTCCCCATTCTGAAACTATGCCTCCTAGTTCTAGATTCCCTCATGAGGGGAAACATCCTCTCTGCATCTACCTTGTCGAGCCTCCTCAGTATCTTATATGTTTCAATAAGATCACCTCATTCTTCTAAACTCCAATATCCCAACCAGCTCAACCTTTCTTCATAAGTCAATCCCTTCATCACAGGAATCAACCTAGTGAACCTTATCTGAACTGCCTCCAATGCTCTTTGAAGTGACCTAGCAAGCAACTCAGTTGTACAAACATAGAAACATAGAAAACAGGTGCAGGAGTAGGCCATTCGGCCCTTCGAGCCTGTACCACCATGCAATAAGATCATGGTTGATGATTCCCTCAGTACCCCTTTTCTACTTTCTCTCCATACCCCTTGATCCCCTTAGCCGTAAGGACCATATCTAACTCCCTCTTGAATATATCCAATGAACTGGCATCAACAACTCTCTGCGGCAGGGAATTCCACAGGTTCACAACTCTCTGGGTGAAGAAGTTTCTCCTCATCTTAGTCCTAAGTGGCCTACCCCTTATCCTAAGAATATTTCCCCTGGTTCTGGACTTCCCCAACATCGGAAACATTCTTCCCGCATCTAACCTGTCCAGTCCCGTCAGAATTTTATATGTTTCTATGAGATCCCCTCTCATCCTTCTACACTCCAGTGAATAAAGGCCCAGTTGATCCAATCTCTCCTCATATGGCAGTCCAGCCATCCCTGGAATTAATCTGGAGAACCTTCGCTGCACTCCCTCAATAGCAAGAACATCCTTCCTCAGATTATGAGACCAAAACTGAACACAATATTCCAGGTGAGGCCTCACTAAGGCCCTGTACACCTGCAGTAAGACTTCCCTGCTCCAATACTCAAATCCCCTAGCTATAAAGGCCAACATACAATTTGCCTTCTTCACTGCCTGTTGTACCTGCATGCCAACTTTCAATGACTGATGAACCATGACACCCAGGTCTCGTTGCACCTCCCCTTTTCCTAATCTGTCGCCATTCAGATAATATTCTGCCTTCGTGTTTTTGGTCCCAAAATGGATAACCTCACATTTATCCACATTATACTGCATCTGCCATGCATTTGCCCACTCACCTAACCTGTCCAGGTCACCCTGCAGCCTCTTAGCGTCCTCCTCACAGCTCACACCGCCACCCAGTTTAGTGTCATCTGCAAACTTGGAGATATTACACTCAATTCCTTCATCTAAATCGTTAATGTATATTGTAAAGAGCTGGGGTCCCAGCACTGAGCCCTGCGGCACTCCACTAGTCACTGCCTGCCATTCAGAAAAGGACCCGTTTATCCCAACTCTCTGCTTCCTGTCTGCCAACCAGTTCTCTATCCACGTCAGTACATTACCCCCAATACCATGCGCTTTGACTTTGCACACCAATCTCTTGTGTGGGACCTTGTCAAAAGCCTTTTGAAAGTCCAAATACATCACATCCACTGGTTCTCCCTTGTCCACTCTGCTAATTACATCCTCAAAAAATTCCAGAAGATTCGTCAAGCATGATTTCCCTTTCATAAATCCATGCTGACTTGGACCGATCCTGTCACTGCTTTCCAAATGCACTGCTATTTCATCCTTAATGATTGATTCCAACATTTTCCCCACTACCGATGTCAGGCTAACCGGTCTATAATTACCCATTTTCTCTCCCCCTCCTTTTTTAAAAAGTGGTGTTACATTAGCTACCCTCCAGTCCATAGGAACTGATCCAGAGTCAATACACTGTTGGAAAATGATCACCAATGCATCCACTATTTCTAGGGCCACTTCCTTAAGTACTCTGGGATAAAGACTATCAGGCCCCGGGGATTTATCAACCTTCAATCCCATCAATTTCCCTAACACAATTTCCCGCCTAATAAGGATATCCTTCAGTTCCTCCTTCTCACTAGACCCACTGTCCCCTAGTACATTTGGAAGGTTATTTGTGTCTTCCTTCGTGAAGACAGAACCGAAGTATTTGTTCAATTGGTCTGCCATTTCTTTGTTCCCCATTATAAATTCACCTGAATCTGACTGCAAGGAACCTACGTTTGTCTTCACTAATCTTTTTCTATTGACATATTTATAGAAGCTTTTGCAGTCAGTTTTTATGTTCCCTGCAAGCTTCCTCTCGTACTCTATTTTCCCCCTCTTAATTAAATCCTTAGTCCTCCTCTGTTGAATTCTAAATTTCTCCCAGTCCTCAGGTTTGTTACTTTTTCTAGCCAATTTATATGCTTCTTCCTTGGTTTTAACACTATCTTAATTTCCTTTGTTAGCCACGGTTGTGCCACCTTCCCCGTTTTATTTTTACTCCAGACAGGGATGTGCAATTGCTGAAGTTCATCCATGTGATCTTTAAATATTTGCCATTGCTTATCCACCGTCAACCATTTAAGTATCCTTTGCCAGTCTATTCTAGCCAATTCATGCCTCATACCGTCGAAGATACCTTTCCTTAAGTTCAGGACCCTAGTCTCCGAATTAACTGTGTCACTCTCCATCTTAATAAAGAATTCTACCATAATATGGTCACTCTTCCCCAAGGGGCCTCGAACAACAAGATTGCTAATTAGTCCCTTCTCATTACACATCACTCAGTCTAGGATAGCCAGCTCTCTAGTTGGTTCCTCGACATATTGGTCGAGAAAACAATCCGTAATACACTCCAGGAAATCCTCCTCCACCGCATTACTACCAGTTTGGTTAGCCCAATCAATATGTAGATTAATGTTGCCCATGATAACTGCTGTACCTTTATTGCACACATCCCTTATTTCTTATTTGATGCTGTCTATAAAGTCCTTACTCTACAGCATGTAACCACACGAGGCACATTCCAGGGACAAGGCCACTCTGTGACCTTAACTCTTTATTACAGGACTCCAGAAGTGATGACCCTGCGTGGAACCTCCCTTTATATACCTGTGTGGTCAGGTAAGCAGTGTCTCCCACAAGTTCACCCCTTGTGGTCAAGGTGTGCATCTGAGTTGAGTGTATACAGTAATACAGTGGTGTTACATTGTAGTTACAAACATGACATCACCTTCCCCCCCCACTCCCAAAGTCTAACTGGGATCATAGGTTTAGTCTTTTAGGTGGTCTACGCTCCCTCGTGGAGCGCCGCAGTTGGGGCTCTGGTTGTTGGACACTGACGTGAGTGTCTGTCACCTGTAGTGATTCCGGCCTGTCCGGACTGACCTCAGGGACTGTGCATTTTTCTGATTGCTCTTGTTGCTCGTTCACTGGCAGTGTTGTGAGCTCCATCTCATGGTCTTCTTCAGGTTCCTCCGTGTCCATGCTGAACCTTTTTTTTTTACTTGGTCCAGATGCTTACGGCATATCTGGCCATTGTTGAGTTTTACCACGATGACCCTATTCCCCTCTTTGTCAATTACAGTACCCTCAAGCCATTTGGGCCCCATGGCGTGATTGAGGACGAATACAGGATCATTTATTTCTATACATCTCCCCCTCCCATTACGGTCATGATACTCATTTTGTGACTTGCGCTTGCCCTCAACTATGTCGGTCAGGACTGGGTGGATGAAGGACAACCGAGTTTCGAGTGTCCGTTTCATGAGTAGCTCTGCGGGTGGAACCCCTGTGAGCGAGTGCGGGCGGGATCTATAGGCCAGCAGGAGGCACAATAGGCGGCATTGTAGGGAGGGTCCTTGAATTCTGAGCATACCTTGCTTAATGATTTGGACTGCCCGTTCCGCCTGGCCATTGGAGGCCGGCTGGAACAACGCTGTCCTGACGTGGTTGATGCCATTGCCCAACATAAACTCCCGGAATTCATAGCTCATGAAACACGGACCATTATCACTAACCAGGGTGTCCGGCAATCCATGAGTTGCAAAGATCGCACGTAGGCTTTCCACGGTGGTGGATGGCGTGCATGAATTCAGGATGATGCACTCGATCCATTTCGAGTATGCATCTACTACAATGAGGAACATCTTCCCATGAACGGGCCCGCGTAGTCAACGTGAATGCATGACCATGGCCTGGTGGGCCAGGGCCACGGGCTGAGCGGGGCCTCCCTGGGGGCATTACCCAGCTGGGCACAGGTCGTGCACCTGCGAACACAGTGTTCCAGGTCTGAGTCAATTCCAGGCCACCAAATGTGTGACCGGGCAATGGTCTTCATCATCACAATGCCTGGGTGCTCTCTGTGGAGTTCCCTGATGAATGCTTCCCTGCCCTTCTGGGGCATGACTACCCGGCTGCCCCATGGTAGGCAGTCGGCTTGGATGGAGAGCTCATCCATCCGCCTGTGGAATGGTCTGTCCTCCTCAGGGCATGCTCCGTGTGGGGGCGCCCAATCCCCAGTCAGGACACATTTCTTAATCGGGGATAGGAGGGGATCTCTGTTTGTCCAGATTTTCATCTGGCGGGCAGTGATGGGGGCGCCTGCACTGCCAAAGGCATCAACAGCCATGACCATCTCAGCGCTTTGTTCCGCTGCCCCCTCGGTGGTGGCCAGTGGAAGCCTGCTGAGCGCGTCAGCGCAGTTTTCAGTGCCGGGCCGGTGTCGGATGGAGTAGTCATAAGCAGCTAGCATGAGAGCCCACCGCTGTATGCGAGCTGACGCATTGGCATTGACAGCCTTGCTGTCTGACAACAGGGATGTTAACGGCTTGTGGTCCGTTTCTAATTCAAACTTCCTACCGAAGAGGTACTGATGCATTTTTTTTACACCATAGACACATGCAAGCGCTTCCTTCTCGACCATCCCATATCCCCGTTCTGCTTGAGAGAGCGACCTGGAGGCATAAGCCACAGGTTGTAGCTGACCCTCAGCATTACCCTGCTGCAACACGCACACAACCCCATAGGACGATACATCACATGTCAGAACTAAACATTTACAGGGGTCATACAGGGTCAACAACTTGTTTGAACAAAGTAGGTTTCGCGCCCGATTGAAAGCCCGTTCCTGACATTCCCCCAAAACCAATTGCAACCCTTACGCAGGAGCACGTGAAGCATCTCCAACAATGTGCTCAAGTTCGGCAGAAAGTTCCCGAAATAGTTCAACAGTCCCAGGAATGAACGCAGCTCCAATGTGTTGCAGGGCCTGGGTGCTCGTCGAATCGCCTCTGTTTTGGATTTGGTGGGCCGAATCCCATCTGCAGCAACCCTCCTGCCCAGAAACTCAACCTCAGGAGCTAAAAACATGCATTTAGACTTCTTGAGTCGCAGGCCTACCTGGTCCAGTCGGCGTAGCACCTCCTCCAGGTTGCGGAGATGTTCCTCGGTGTCTCGACCCGTGATGAGGATGTCGTTCCCAGAATGGATTTAAGCAGGCTTTCCATGTTACGTTGAAAAATCGCGGCCGCTGATCGAATGCCAAACGGGCACCTGTTATACGCAAACAGTCCCTTGTGCGTGGTGATGGTGGTCAGTAGTTTAGATTCGTCGGCCAGTTCCTGGGTCATATAGGCTGATGTGAGGTCCAACTTGGTGAACAGCTTTCCGCCTGCCAGCATGGCGAAGAGGTCCTCCGCTCTTGGGAGCGGTTATTGGCCTTGTAGGGACACCCGATTGATGGTGGCCTTGTAGTCGCCACAGATCCTGACAGAGCCATCTGCTTTTAGAACGGGAACGATGGGGCTCGCCCAGTCGCTGAATTCAACAGGCGAGATGATGCCCTCTCGCAACAGCCGGTCGCATTCGCTCTCGATTTTTTCCTTCATCACATACGGCACCGCTCTGGCTTTGTGGTTCACTGGCCTGGCGTCCGGGGTGATGTGTATCACTACTTTAGTGCCTTTGAAAGTCCCGACGCCCGGTTTGAATAGTGACTCGAATTGTTGTAGACTTGTGAGCACGAACTTCGCTCTACCGAGGACATTGCGTGAACATCCCCCCATTTCCAGTTCATCTCGGCTAACCAGCTCCTCCCCAACAGTGCGGGACCATTGCCCGGGACAATCCAGAGTGTCAGCCGGTTCAGTAATCCATTGTGTGTGACAGCCATCATTGCACTGCCTAGCACCGGAATGATTTCTTTGGTGTAAGTTCGTAATTGTGTCTCAATACGTTCTAATTTGGGTCTACTGGCTTTGAGTGGCCATAGCTTCTCAAATTGCTGAACTCCCATGAGTGACTGGCTGACCCCAGTGTCCAGCTCCATGTGTACTGGGATGCCGTTCAACAAAACCCTCATCATCATTGGTGGCGTTTTGGTGTATGAACTGTGAATATTCGCCACATGGACCCGCTGAACCTCAGCGTCCATCGATTTGCCCCAAAGGTCATCCTGCCTCACAGAACCCTCTTCTGGTCCATCTGCCTCATATATTAGTCGGGTTGCATGTTTTCTGCACATTCGAGCTAAATGGCCACTGAGATTTCAGTTTCTGCAGACAAACTGTTGGAATCTGCAGGATCTGGCTGAGTGTTTTTCCCCACACCTCCAGCATGAGTTAAAGTTTCCATTGTTGGGGACAAAGGGACTATGGCCAGGAATTCCGCACTGACTGTCCCTTTGACTGCTCTTGAGTACCCTATTAGTGGGTGTCAATGGCCCAATCCCAGGCCGCAATGTCCACTGTGATGGCGTGAACGTCCGTTCAGCCTGCCATTGTCTCTGTTGAGGTCCTGCTCTGGGGTCTATTGCTGCCTGGTAAATGTCAGACTGCCCCTGCCTGCCTGCGGGGCTCTGAGCAGCAGTGATGATGTTGACTCCCTGATCCATCGCTGTGTTAGAGGCAGAATTGCGCGCGTAAATCATTTTCATCTCTTCCTCCCCGCCATGAAAGTTTGAGCTAACAACGCTGCCACTTCCAAGGTCAAGTCCTTGGTCTCAATTAACTTGCGAAAAATTCCTGCATGACCGATACCCTCGATAAAGAAGTCCCTTAGCATCTCCCCGCTGCAGGCGTCTGTGAACTTACAGAGGCTGGCCAAACGCCGGAGGTCTGCTACAAAGTCCGGTATGCTCTGTCCTTCACGATGTTGGTGGGTGTAGAATCTGTGTCGAGCCATATGTATGCTGCTCGCCGGTTTGAGGTGCCCTCCGATTCATTTGCTAAGCTCTTCAAAGGTTTTGTCCCATGGCTTTTCGGGTGCCAGTAAGTCCTTCATGAGCGCATAAGTCTTTGGCCCGCAGCTGGTCAGGAGATGAGTCGCTTGTCGGCCGCTGCATCCCCCAGCCAGTCTTTCATAACGAAGCTTTGCTGAAGCCTCTCGACAAAATCGTCCCAGTCTTCCCCAACACAGTACCATTCCTCTGTGCTGCTGGTGGCCATTCTCGTGGGTCGTGAATTCCCGTTTCTCGTCGCCAATGTAAAGTCCTTACTCTACAGCATGAAACCGCATGAGGCACATTCCAGGGACTCTGTGACCTTAACTCTTTATTACAGGACTCCAGAAGTGATGACCCTGCGTGGGACCTCCGTTTATATACCTGTGTGGTCAGGTAAGGAGTGTCTCCCACAAGTTCACCCCCTGTGGTCAAGGTGTGCATCTGAGTTGAGTGTATACAGTATACAGTGGTGTTACATTGTAGTTACAAACATGGCACTGTCCCCAACATCACGACTACTGTTTGGTGGTCTGTACATAACTTCCACTAGCGTTTTCTGCCCTTTGGTATTCCGCAGCTCCACCCATACCGATTCCACATCATCCAAGCTAATGTCCCTCCTTACTATTGCATTAATTTCCTCTTTAACCAGCAACGCCACCCCGCCTCCTTTTCCTCTCTGCCTATCCTTCCTAAATGTTGAATACCGCTGGATCTTGAGTTCCCAGCCTTGGTCACCCTGGAGCCATGCCTCCGTGATGCCAATTACATCAGACCCGTTAACTGCTGTCGGCGCAGTTAATTCGTCTACCTTATTCCGAATACTCCTCGCATTGAGGCACAGAGCCTTCAGGCTTGTCTTTTTAACACACTTTGCCCCTTTAGAATTTTGCTGTAATGTGGCCCTTTGGGTTTCTCTGCCCTCCACTTTTACTATTCTCCTTTCTATCTTTTGCTTCTGCCTCATTTTATTTCCCTCTGACTCCCTGCATAGGTTCCCATCCCCCTGCCATGTTAGTTTAACTCCTCCCCAACAGCACTAGCAAACACTCCCCCCAGGATATTGGTTCCAGTCCTGCCCAGGTGCAGACCGTCCGGTTTGTACTGGTCCCACCTCCCCCAGAACCGGTTCCAATGTCCCAGGAATTTGAATCCCTCCCTTTTGCACCACTCCTCAAGCCACGTATTCATCTGAGCTATCCTGCGATTCCTACTCTGACTAGCACGTGGCACTGGTAGCAATCCTGAGATTACTACTTTTGAGGTCCCACTTTTTAATTTAGCTCCTAGCTCCCTAAATTCGTCTCGTAGGACCTCATCCCTTTTTTTTACCTATATCGTTGGTACCAATGTGCACCACGACAACTGGCTGTTCTCCCTCCCTTTTTAGAATGTCCTGCACCCGCTCCGAGACATCCTTGACCCTTGCACCAGGGAGGCAACATACCATCCTGGAGTCTTGGTTGCGGCCGCAGAAACGCCTATCTATTCCCCTTACAATTGAATCCCCTATCACTATCGCTCTCCCACTCTTTTTCCTGCCCTCCTGTGCAGCAGAGCCACCCACGGTGCCATGAACTTGGCTGATGCTGCTCCCCCCTGATGAGTCATCCCCCTCAACAATACCCAAAGCAGTGTATCTGTTTTGCAGGGGGATGACCACAGGGGACCCCTGCACTACCTTCCTTGCACTGCTCTTCCTGCTGGTCAACAATTGCTGCCCACCACCATCTTCTCAGGACAACTAGGAATGGACACTATATACGATCCTGCCAGCATTGCCCATATCCCAAGTACAAATTTTAAAAACGTATGCTGTCTCCTTTAAATTACAGGTTGCCTCCAGCAGCCAAACAGCATGCAAGAGGTGCCTGAAATGTTTCATTCTGCTCTTGTCTCTCCTTCTTATGGAGAAGTACCTAAACTCTGTCATATGAATCAATCTGGGCCCTATAAATTCAATTGTAGCTGGTTTTAAATAAGTTGAATAGCAATGTAAATCTACAATTATGAACCTATCTGAACAAATAAACTAATTAAATAGGATCATATTTCTTGCAAGAAAAGTAATGTTTTGCAAGATATTGAAAACGTACCATTTACTTTGATTGTTAATCAAGTTCAGAATTAGGTTTTAGTTTGATGGTCAGTAATTAGGTCCCAAAAATTCAAGCCTTTCAGGACAGACAGACAAACTGTCAAAACCAGTGTGCATGTTTTATTAATATATCATCATCATCATAGGCAGTCCCTCGGAATCGAGGAAGACTTGCTTCCACTCTCAACATGAATTCTTAGGTGGCTGTACAATCCAATATGAAAACCACAGTCTCTGTCACAGGTGGGATAGATAGTCGTTGAGGGTAAGGGAGGGTGGGACTGGTTTGCCGCACGCTCCTTCCGCTGTCTGCGCTTGATTTCTGCACGCTCTCAGCGACGAAACTCGAAGTGCTCACCGCCTTCCTGGATGCACTTCCTCCACTTAGGGCGGTCTTGGGCCAGGGACTCCCAGGTGTCAGTGGGGATGTTGCACATTATCAGGGAGGCTTTGAGGGTGTCCTTGTAACGTTTCTGCTGCCCACCTTTGGCTCGTTTGCCGTGGACGAGTTCTGAGTAGAGTGCTTGCTTTGGGAGTCTCATGTCTGGCATGCGAGCTATGTGGCCTGCCCAGCAGAGCTGATCAAGTGTGGTCAGTGCTTCAATGCTGGGGATGTTGGCCTGGTCGAGGACGCTAATGTTGGTGCGTCTGTCCTCCCAGGGGATTTGTAGAATCTTGCTGAGACATCGTTGGTGGTATTTCTCCAGCGAGTTGAGGTGTTTACTGTATATAGTCCATGTCTCTGAGCCGTACAGGAGGGCGGGTATTACTACAGCCCTGTAGACCATGAGCTTGGTGACAGTTTTGAGGGCCTGGTCTTCAAACACTCTTTTCCTCAGGCGGCCGAAGGCTGCACTGGCGCACTGGAGGCGATGTTGGATCTCGTCGTCAATGCCTGCTCTTGTTGATAGGAGGCTCCCGAGATAAGGGAAGTGGTCCACGTTGTCCAGGGCCGCGTCGTGGATGTTGATCACTGGGGGGCAGTGCTGTGCGACGAGGACAGGCTGGTGGAGTACCTTTGTCTTACGGATGTTTAGCGTAAGGCCTATGCTTCCGTACGCCTCGGTAAATACGTCGACTATGTCCTGGAGTTCAGCCTCTGTGTGTGCGCAGACACAGGCGTCATTTATTAATATAACCTCCAGAGTGACTCCTTTTGTATATTGTTAATATAGAACGTGAATGATTCACAGAGCTCTTCTGCAATTCTAAATTTAATTTGGCTCAGAATCAGCTCAAATCTGATCTTTGATTGTCCAGGTAATGTCGTATATTTATAAACTGTTACCGAATCAGACAATTTGTAAAGACAGAATGTAACCAGATATTAAAAATGTATGTAGTTGATCTACTGCATGAGATCAGCACTCAATCGGCATATTCACTGAGCCCGATTAAGGCAGTGGGACTTGGATAGAACCCTAACATAAGACAAATATACGGAGCTACAGAACATTTCCTAATTCACAATTCTCTGTTCCAACACAAAATTTTAATCTTGTTACATTTTATTTTGGTGTATAAACCTTATTGCAGCCTTGATCGAATTCATGCTGGGTCGAGACCCCCATTTCAGTGAAATTTTCTGTGCTATTTGAAGGCTGTTGTTTTATTGCAGTAATCAGTAAATAGTTATCGTAAACAGGTTTATTCCATGAGCCTGATTAAGGAACATGGTAAATGTGACAATATCTGTATGGTTTGTATCCTTAGCCTCAATGTTGACAGAGATCTTTGATGTTAGATCCAATTGGTTTGTGATTTAAATTGTAAATGGCCTAATTGATTTAAATAAGAGGGTTTCTATTTGATCTGAAGAGCTGACTTGTTCAATTCATTCATGCAAAATGTTCATCTCTCGCCATCAATCTATCTGTATTATGTGATCGCACTCTCTGTTTAATTGAATTTGAGTACAAAGTATTGTTTGATTTGTTATAGAAATCTCCTACGCTAATTAGAAAGCTGTATGTGTATTTTTTTATTTGAACTAGGAACGAGAACAAGGATTGATTTGATCTTGGAAAGCTAAAAGCAGGAGCATTAAGCAGAGAGTTCTTCCAAAAGCTGATGGTTTGGAGAAATTGTAAATGACCCTTTTGTAAGCAGTTCTGCTGGAGTTGAAAGTGGGGAGGGTGGGATTTGCAGTGCGATTTATTCATAATACTTTCCAAGACACTTGAAGCAAATCAGAAGCTATTCTTAAGGGTAGTTAACCCATTAAGGAAATTCTGATTGTGGTTATGATATACATGTATTGTAGTTTTAGTATTTTCTGTTTATCATGCTCCACGAATTTATCTCGATTTTTAAAATTCTCATCCCTCCATGGCTTCGCTCCTCACTATCTCTGTAACCTTCTCCAGCCCTACAACCCTCCGAGATCTCTGTGCTCCTCCAATGAAGAGCAGAAGAGTTCTCCCCGGTGTCCTGGCCAATATTTATCTCTCAACCAACATCACTAAAACAGATTATCTGATCATTTATCCCATTGTTCTTTGTGGGATCTTGCTGTGTGCAAATTGGCTGCCACATTTTCCCACAGTGATTACACATCAAAAATACTTAATTGGCTGTGAAGCACTTTGGGACATCCTGAATATGTGAAAGGTGCTATATAATTGCAAGTTCTAACCCTAACTCATTTTCATTGTCACCCTACTTATCCACTTTGTCTTTGCACATGTTTTTCCCCATTCACACAATGAAGCTGTGACCACACTCTGCATCTTCTGTGCTGACTGTGTCCCCGAATGTTTACAATCTACATGAAGATCTGAAAAGATGGATTCAAAAGCAGAACTGTGGAGTTTTCTACGGTTACAAATTTGTGCGGGATACTTAAATGCTATTCAAGGAATTGTCCTTGGTGTCCTAGACTACCAGCCTCACTAAAACAGATTATCTGGTCATTATCACATTGCTGTTTGTGGAAGCTTGCTGTGCACAAATTGGCTGCCGCGTTTCTTACATTACAACAGTGACTACATTTCAAAAGTATTTCATTGGCTGTAAAGCGCTTTGGGACATCCTGAGGTCTTGAAAGGCGGTAAAAAATGTAAGTTTATTTTTTTTGTTCAATTCTGCCCCCTTGTGCAAACCCTGATTTTCATCGTTCCACCATTGATAGCCGTGTCATAGAAACATAGAAACTAGGTGCAGGAGTAGGCCATTCGGCCCTTCGAGCCTGCACCAAGATTCAATAAGATCATGGCTGATCATTCACCTCAGTACCTCTTTCCTGCTTTCTCTCCATACCCCTTGATCCCTTTAGCCGTAAGAGCCATATCTAACTCCCTCTTGAATATATCTAACGAACTGGCCTCAACAACTTTCTGTGGTAGAGTATTCCACAGGTTAACAACTCTCTGAGTGAAGAAGTTTCTCCTCATCTCGGTCCTAAATGGCTTACCCCTTATCCTTAGACTGCGACCCCTGGTTCTGGACTTCCCCAGTATATAACATTCTTCCTGCCTCTAACCTGCCCAATCCCGTCAGAATTTTATGTTTCTATGAGGTCCCCGCTCATTCTTCTAAATTCCAGTGACTACAGGCCCAGTCGATCCAGTCTCTCCTCATATGTCAGTCCTGCCATCCCTGGAATCAGTCTGGTGAACCTTCGTTGCACTCCCTCAATAGCAAGAACGTCCTTCCTCAGATTAGGAGACCAAAACTGAAGACAATATTCCAGATGAGGCCTCACCAAGGCCCTGTACAACTGCAGTAAGACCTCCCTGCTCCTATACTCAAATCCCCGAGCTATGAAGGCCAACATGCCATTTGCCTTCTTCACCGCCTGCTGTACCTGCATGCCAACTTTCAATGACTGATGTACCATGACACCCAAGTCTCGTTGCACCTCCCCTTTTCCTAATCTGTCGCCATTCAGATAATATTCTGCCTTCCTGTTTTTGCCACCAAAGTGGATAACCTCACATTTATCCACATTATACTGCATCTGCTATGCATTTGCCTACTCACCGAACCTGTCCAAGTCATCCTGCAGCCTCTTCGCATCCTCCTCACAGCTCACACTGCCACCCAGCTTAGTGTCATTTGCAAACTTGGATTTATTACACTCAATTACTTCATCTAAATCATCAATGTATATTGTAAAGAGCTGGGGTCCCAGCACTGAGCCCTGCGGCACTCCACTAGTTACTGCCTGCCATTCTGAAAAGGACCCATTTATCCCGACTCTCTGCTTCCTGTCTGCCAACCAGTTCTCTATCCACGTCAGTACACTACCCCCAATACCATGTGCTTTAATTTTGCTTTAATGTGTCGTCAGCTGCCGAGGCTCTAAGCTCTGGAACTCCCTCCCTAAACCTCTCGCCTCTCTACCTCTCTCTCCTCCTTTAAGATGCTCCTTAAAACCTTCCTCTTTGGTCATCTGTCTTAATATCTCCTTATGTGGCTCGGTCTTAACATTTTTTTGACTATTCTCCACTGAAGTGCCTTGGGATCAATGCTCCCTCTAATATTTGTTTGGTGCTGTGCGGCCCCTTTAAAATATTTTCCCATTTGAAATACCGCGGATGTGTGGTTTTTACATTGAAAAGCCAGCAAGCTGGCTGCACGGGTTCCCTGGAGCGCTGCGCAGCCGCGCAGTTTAAAGGGAATGTTGCTTGTGATGTTTTATTACGTTAAAGGCGCTATATAAATGCAAATTATTGTTCATATTGCTATTTATTTGTAAATAAAGCTATTAAGCAGAGTGGTAAACTGGGTGGTACTTCAGGATACTATTGGGTACATTTAACAATTTAGCATTTCTGATGCAGAGCTTTCCACGACCACGATCTGGAATTCAGGCGTAGAAAACAGTGCTTCTGGTTCACTCCTTCCAAGATTTTTTTATCCATTAAAAATAATGGACAGAAAATCGTGCAGGGCACGAACGAGGTGCGCTGAACTCTGTGGCTGAATTCTCTATGCACCTCTGTTCCCAGAACACTAAATCATTAAGCTTACACTTATGTTACTGCACCTGAGTCAGAAGGTTGTGGGTTCAAGTCCCACTCCAGAGACTGATGCACAAAATCTAGGCTGGCACTTCAGTGCAGTGCTGAGGGAGTGCTGGCACTGTCGGAGGGGCCGTCTTTCAGATGATACCCTCTCAGGTGGACGTAAAAGATCCCATGACACTATTTTGAAGAAGAGCAGGAAAGTTCTCCCTGGGATCCTGGCCAATATTTATCCCTCAACAAACATCACTAAAACAGATTATCTGGTCATTATCACATTGCAGTTTGTGGGAGCTTGCTGTGCGCAAATTGCCTGCCACATTTCCCACATTACAACAGTGACTACACTCCAAAAAGTACTTGTGACGCCCTGAGGCCATGAAGGACGCTATATAAATGCAAGTTCATTCTTTTAAAATTATTGCAAGTGAAGTAGGTGTTATTTCTCCGGATGCAATTTTGCAAGGGCAATGTATAGAAAAAGGTACAGGTTCCAAATTGTTATGGACAAGGTCCACTTATAGGAACAACAGTTAAACCAAATGAGAATATAGTACTAAAAACTCTGAAACTAACAATACACTGGTTGGATTAAAGGTCTTGCATTAACACAAATGTTACACCAATTGAGTGAACAGAGCTGAATGCCAGAACAGATTCCTGACAATTTAAACTGCCTGCAGTCAGGAGGGCAAATCCTAATGTTAAAAGAAGAGAATATTTTTCTCTGGTAGTATAGACTAATTAAAAAATAGACGTGAGTAAACTGGTTAGCAAGACCATTAGAACCCACAAATAGGAGCAGAGGTCCATCTCGACAGCTATGCTGTACCTTGCTCCAATTATAGCAAGGCAAACAGGTAAATAATAAAAAAGTGAAAAGAATACCTTTTAAGGGCTTGATGAGGACTGTATTTACCTTGATAAAGGACACTTCAGTGCACCTCTAGCAGAATTATGCAGTGGTGATGAATAGGGAACATAAGTTCTGAGCTCCATGTCATTCGAATTTGAAGTTCCTGAACGAACAGAAACAGTGGTACTCTCTTGGGCGATGGAAGATCATATAGAGGAAAGCAGCTATGTGAGGGGAAGGGAGTGAGCAACTCTGGCTTCAGGAGGTTGTTCTCCATATTAAGGAGTATTGCGTTAAACAACAAGGGCAAAGATTTTGAGGAATGGGAAATTCCACATTGGTTTCGCAGGAGACGGTGTCTGAGAGCAAAAATGAAGTAGGTTATCAGGCCCGTGTACAAGGATCTCTGCCTTACTGTCGACCGAAGGACTTGAGCTGACAAGAAAATTCAAAAATCCAACAATGAATATTATCTGTGATTGTTGGATCTCGTCCTGGAAGAATGTATCACTAGAGATGGTTTCCAGGCGCTTTCCATTCTCAAGTCTCTACTGTTTGACAGCCAGAACCAGAACTACCCAGAGGATGTATATCATACAATTGTTAAGCTGTTGTTTTGCCACTGCTGTAGGATGCCTTCTGGGCAACTCTGCCACTCCCAGGAGATAAGCTCGAAAGCAGCATTGGCTTAAGTCTTGGAGCAGGCCAGTTGCCAATCCTCTTGGTGGCATTGGGGAATCCAAAAGATTGGCAGGAGTATAATGTAAAATATAGGCCAGAAGTGATGTAGAGGCTCATAATAAAACAGCATCTTATGGATGAAGCTTGAAACATGATGAAAACAAGAACACGTCAGAACCATGAATCATAGGTGGTTAATAATGTGCTAAAATTAGTTTCAGATATGCTGTTTGTTGTCATGCTATTTCCTCTCTTGCTTCCATTAAAGCTTAATTTCTGCCGACAGTCTCTCTGTCCTAGAGCTAAAGGACAACAGGAGCCAAGGGACTTTCAACTCAGCAGTTTCATAATGTCATGTAAAGGAACTGGTTTTAGTAGGGAGGGACAGGAGCTGAGTAATTGTAATAACTCAGGACAACTTATTTTTTACGTATTACATCGAATGTACAGCACAGAAACAGTTTACTCGGCCCAACTGGTCTATGCTCCACACGAGCCTCCTCCCACCCCTCTTCATCTCACTCCATCAGCATATCCTTCTATTCCTTTCTCCCTTATGTGTTTATCTAGCTTCCCCTTGAATGCATTTGCTTCAAGTACTCAACTATCAAGTGCTTATCATTAATACCCCCACCCCGGCAGTATTCAAGATGGTGGCAGATTGTGACTCGTAAAAGTTTTTCAATACTGTTAAAAATTTGCTGATGTGACTGCTACAGACTTGAAGTTCACCATTGTCCTAGATGCTGTGAAGTGAGCAGTTTGCTTACATTACGAATTCTGGTGAGTAAATAACAACATTGTTGATAATACAGATTATTTAAACAAAAATCCCTCAATTGTCCCCTCTACTTCTGGAGTACAGTTATTTTTTTCATATGTCAGCCTGGACGGTTAGTGTCAGCCGACTATTCAACCTTGCAGAGCATCGCAGTGCAACAAAATTCTGTTTCCGCCGAACTCTCTAGATTCACACCTGAGGAATGGATGCTTCACTGAAGTACTTGAGGACTGCTGGTACCCAAAAAAAAAACCATGGCAGCTGGGGCAGTGCGCCCTCCTCTTGAAGGGCCGCTGCGCTGCCATGGCTCACAGAGTGAAAGGAAGATGCACCGACAGGAAAAGCACAGCGGATTTATGATTTTTGCAGCTAAATTTCGCAGGGGGTGTGGGAGATTGGCGGTGCGCCCTTTGATGATGCACGTAGGACGGTTGGCAGCGGCAGGGCAGAAGTGGGAACCGCCAGAAAAATCTCCGAGCTGGATTTCACTGCCGGCGGCCATTGGACCAGACGTCGGCAGCCGCTCAACTCCGCCACTTGGCCGCCGCTTTCTGGCGGTAAGTAGCCTTTTTGGGGAGTAGAATTTCGGCCCCAAGGTCTCTAAGTTAATAGACACAAGATCAGACCTGCGGGACAGCGAGCGGAGCAGATGCAGATAAAGGTAGGCCCAAGAGCCCGGAGGGAGCGCAAGTGTCAGGGAGTGAGGTAAGTGATGTCAGTGCAAGGGAAGGAGCTGATTGGTGAGTAATTGGTGATTGTTTTTTTTTTTAAGCCTTAAGTTTATTTCTGTTACGTTACTTAAAAAAAAGAAGTTAGTTAATAGTCGAATAAATAAAGGCATGGCAGGGCACGTTGGTCCATCCTGCGCCATGTGGGAACTCCAGGACACTTCCCGTGTCCTGGACAAGCACGTGAGCAGGAGGCGTCGTCAGCTGGAGGAGCTCGAGCTCCGGGTTTCGGTGCTGGAGTCACTGTGGTGCATCCACGAGACTAAGAGCTACAGAAGAGGAGGACCAGGCAGTCCCCTGAGTGCATCTCACTCTCCAACCAGTATTATGCTCTGAGTGCTGGTGGTTGCTCTGGGGAGTACAGCCAGAGCCAGCTTCATGGCATCACGGGTGTCTCAGCTGTACGGGAGGGGAGGAGGAAGATAGAGAAAGCAATAGTGGTAGGGGATTCGATAGTTAGGGGAGCGGGCAGGCATTTCTGCGGCCGCAGACGTGACTCCAGGATGGCATGAAGCCTCCCTGGTGCGAGGGTTAAGGATGTCACTGAGCAGCTGCAAAACATTCTGAGGGGAGAGGGTGAACAGCCAGAGGTTGTGGTTCATATTGGTACCAACGACATAGGTAGAAAGAGGGATGCAGGCAGATTTTAGGGAGCTAGGAAAGAGATTATAAAGCAGGACCTCAAAGATAGTAATCTCTGGAGTACTCTCGGTGCCACGCATGAGTGAGTATACAAATAGGAAGATAGAGCAGATGAATGCATGGCTGGAGAGATGGTGAAGGAGGGAGGGCTTCAGATTCCTGGGGCATTGGGGCCAGTTCTGGGGGAGGTGGGACCTGTCCAGGCTGGACGGGTTGCACCTCAACAGAGCCAGGACCAATATCCTCGCCAGGGGGTTGCTAGTGCTGTTGGGGAGGGTTTAAACTAGCTTGGCAGGGGGATGGGCACCAGCATGTAGTATTAGAATGGAGAAACAAAGGGCACAAAGGATTGGGAGAAACATAGCACTAAAGAAAGAAATAGTAAGGTATTAGGTGGGGTCAGACTAAGAGAGAACACAGGATGGTCTAAGGTAGGTTTACAGTGTATGTATGTGAACGCACAAAGCATAGTAAACAAGGTTGGCGAGCTGCAGGCACAAATAGCCACATGATGTCGTGGCAATAACAGAGACCTGGTTCAATAAAGGGAAAGATTGGGAATTAAATATTCCTGGATATAGGGTGTTCAGGAAAGATAGGGAAGGAAAGATGGTGTGGCACTATTGATTAAGGAAAATGTTACAATGCTGGAGAGAGAGGATATCCTGGGCGGGGTGGGGGGGGGGGGTGGCGGGGGGGTGTGGCTGGTGTCAAGGACAGAATCTATTTGGTTAGAGTCAAGAAATAATAGAGGCGCCATTACACTACTAGGTGTATTCTATAGGCCACTAACTAGTGTGGAAAATATAGAGGAGCAAATTTGCAGAGAAATTACAGAGAGATGCAAGAACTATAGAGTAGTGATAATGGGCGACATCAACTATCCTAATATAGACTGGGATAATCATAGTGTAAAAGGCAGAGAGGGGGAAGAATTTCTGAAGTATGTTCAGGAGAACTTTCTTGATCAGTACGTTTCCAGCCTAACGAGGAAGGAGGTATTCCTGGATCTGGTTCTGGGAAATGAGGTAGGTCAAGTGGAGGAAGTATCAGTAGGTGAACATTTTGGGAACAGTGATCATAGTATCAGAAGATTTAGATTAGCTATGGAAAAGGATAGGGCGCAATCTTGGACAACAGTCACTTGGACAAGTGTGGATTAATTAAGGAAAGGCAGCACGGATTTGTTAAAGGCAAATCGTGTTTAACTAACTTGATTGAGTTTTTTGATGAGGTAACAGAGAGGGTTGATGAGGGCAATGCGGTGGACGTGGTGTACATGGATTTCCGAAAAGCATTCGACAAAGTGCCACCTGATAGGCTTGCCAGCAAAGTTGAAGCCCATGGAATAAAAGGGACAATGGCAGCATGGATACAAAATTGGCTAAGTGACAGGAAACAGAGAGTGGTGAACGGTTGTTTCTCGGACTGGAGGAAGGTATACAGTGGTGATCCCCGGGGGTCGGTACTGGGACCACTGCTTTTCTTGATATATATTAATGACTTGGTGTACAGGGTGTACAGGGCACAATTTCAAAATTTGCAGATGACACAAAACTTGGAAGTATAGTGAACAGTGAGAAGGACAGTGATAGACTTCAAGAGGACATAGACAGGCTGGTGGGATGGGTGGACACATGGCAAATGAAATTTAATGCAGAAAAGTGCAAGATGATACATTTTGGTAGAAAGAATGAGGAGAGGAATATAAACTAAAGGGTACAATCCTAAAGGGGGTGCATGAACAGAGAGACCTAGGGGTGCATGTGCACAAATCGTTGAAAGGTGGCAAGGCATGTTGAGAAAGCTGTTTAAATACGGGATCCTGGGCTTCATGAGTACAAAAGTGTGGAAATTCTGATGAACCTGTATAAAACACTGGTTCGGCCTCAACTGGAGTAATGGGCTGCATTTTCGGCTTTGATGATTTCGGGGCGGTAATGGCGGCCGGGCGGTAAAGTTAGCGCCCGCGAACAGTTTACACCTCAGTCATCAAAATTGGGCAGCTGGGCCCTGAGCCAGGGGGGCGCAGCGCTAAAGGAGGCGTTGTACACCTCTCTTAGCGGGTTAGCATGGAAAATCCCAGGCTAAAGAGCCGAGCCGGGAGCGCTTCGAAAGACCCCTGGGGGTGGGAACCTAAAAAACCCAACAAAAACATTCGCAAATCATAACCCGCACCACCCCAACATCAATGGCAAAAATAATTAAAAGAAGAAACAGTCACACTTACCTTTGGACGGCATTACTTACCTCTCCGCTGTCGGTATCGTTGCCCCGCCCGATTTCCCAGGCGATCACTGCGGGGCGGACGGGTCGGGCGGGAGTCAAAACTCGCGCCGGTGTCACAACCAGGGGGCATTGCACACCGGGCGCAGCTCTTCCGGGCGGTGCTGCTCCGCGCCGCCGCTAAACCGGACTCGAGGATTGCCGCGGGGCGCTGGAGGCTGACCGCCCGGCCAGAGCACCTCACCGTCGCCATTGTCGGTGCTCTGGAGTGAAAAGCGGAGCGCAAAGGACCGGGAAATTTGTCCCTTTATGTCCAATTCTGGGCACCGCACTTTAGGAAGGACGTGAAGGCCCTTAGAGAGGGTGCAGAAAAGATTTACGAGAACGGTTCCAGGGATGAGGGACTTCAGTTACGTGGATAGACTGGAGAAGCTGGGGTTGTTCTCCTTGGAGCAGAGAAAGTTGAGAGGAGATTTGATCGAGGTGTTCAAAATCATGAGGATTCTGAACAGAGTAGTTAGAGAGAAACTGTTCCCATTGGCAGAAGGGTCGAGAACCAGAGGACACAGATTTAAGTTGATTGGCAAAAGAACCAAAGGCAGCATAAGAAAAAATGTTTTTACCCAGCGAGTGGTTAGGATCTGGAATGCACGGTCTGAAAGGATGGTGGAGGCAGACTCAATCATGGCTTTCAAAAGGGAGTTGGATAAGTACCTGAAAGAAAATAATTTTCAGGGCTACGGGGAAAGGGCGGGGGAGTGGGACTGGGCTGAGGTGCTCTTGCAGAGAGCCGGCACAGGCTCGACGGGCCGAATGGCCTTCTGTCATGTTATGATTCTATGAACTGTGCTGCCTGTATCCTAAGTTGCACCAAAGTCCTGTTCACCCATCAACCCCTTTGATCGTTGATCTACATTGGCTCCCGGTCTGGCAACGCCTTAATTTTAAAATTTTCATTCTCAAATCCCTCCATGGACTCGCCCTTACCTCTTTGACCAAGCGTTTGGTCATCTGTCCTAAGGTCTCCTTTTTGGTTCGGTGTCAATTTTTTTGTCTGATTACGCTCCTGTGAAGTGCTATGGGACGATTTACTACGTTGCAGGCACTATATAAATGCAGTTGTTGTTGTTGTTGAATGATCGCGAACACTAACTTATTGCCATTTGGAGTGGCTTTGAGATCTGGTAGGACCAGGAAGGGGGTGTGAGAAGTCAGTGGACAGTGTGAGAGCCCAGAAAGAGTGTAGAAAAACGGGGTCATAATTTAACATCTCATCCGAAAGACGGCCCCTCCGACAGTGCAGCGCTCAGTCCCTGTAAGAGTGCTGAGGAAGGGGAACCTAGGAACCCCATCGCACAGTGATTCCAAAAACTGTGATCCTTTGATAGCAGTTCTATGTTGATGAGGCCAGTTGAGAGCCAACATTGGCTTCTTACTTTCAAAGGCCAGTTTCTTTTAAATGACAACTTTCAATTTTTAAATTAAGGAGCTCAGCTGGATACTTAG